>NC_011699.1:0-258242 GCF_000150955.2 Phaeodactylum tricornutum CCAP 1055/1
AGAGCTTGAACATACTCATGGCGTTTGGCAATCATTGATTGATTTGGTGCAATGTTGTTATGTTGGCCCCGCTTGTAACCATAGTCTTGCAAATATCAATGCACATTGCAAGAGGCTACCTGAAAATCTTTCTTTACAAACACTCCAGTCTGCGGATCCATTGGAATGCCTAGTATGCCTTTTTTAACAAAGAAATCCAGCACTTCACGTCCCATTACACGCTTCTGCTGTTTCCGTTCCCCTCGAACAAACTCACGTACGGCAATCAAAACACTCTTTGTTCGGGGAATCCGACTTCTTTTGCGCTACTATTTCCGCCTCTCCCTTGACCATCATATTCACCAGTATACACAGAGCGGTGTAGGATGTATCTTGACATGATTTTACTGTGTACCTTTGAGGAAATGCCAAGCATATGGCACACGGTCTTTTGAATTTGAGGTGAGGGTGTGTTGTTACCCTTATTTTTGGATTTTTTTCAGGAGATATTCTTTTTGATACCTCAGAGTGGCCACAATGATATGTGCCGAGAGATTTCAATCATAGTCTATGCCCTTGAGGAGCACAGAAGCATCTTGTTCCATAGGCAAAAGATTAACAAATTTAGGTGACGGAAGCGGAGAGACTTATCATATGTATACGAATTCATATTTCATCATACGTAAATAACTCTTCCTTATGACTGAAGCGACGCATGAACCTAACCAAGAAACCCAGGTGTCGCGGTACATTAATCAAGGTCAATATATAAGAAGGGAGCCTTAATCGAGAAGGGATTCACAATAGCACCATTCACATTTCGAAGCGGGATAACAAGAATTCCTCTACACCGAATTACGTGAGATTGGGAAGAACTCCAATTCTAACATTGGATCTCGCTACATTAATTTTCATACATCAAGTCCCATGGATTTAGTCTGGTTCCAACAAGCAGGAAACAGTATAGATTATACACGCAATTAATCTATAATCTAGCGATTGAATGCACTCGAACGTTAGATTGTCGTAAACGCCCTAGTAAGTGGTGCAATACTACTGCTAAGACAACACTCATTTACAAACCGCCGTGTGCAGCCGATTTATATAAGAGCCTTATCAACAGTTTCGGCCACAAAGTTCATTGCAGTTTTTTCTTTGTGAGCTAACTGTAAATTATCTCACCTGTCCTAACACAATTTTCGAACTTTAAATGAGAGCTTCACAGTTTGCTTCGCTGGCGTGGTATCAGCAAGCTCCATCACAAGCGACCTTAGATCTCACAGTCATTCGGCTTACTGTCAATATCGAAATGTTGGCATTCATGGGAAGACTTTCCGGCCCCGAGAACGCGCCCTTTTAGGTTGCCACAATGGAGGTTTAACAAAGACGGAAACTGTAACTTGCTTCATTAACATTTATGTGAAGAATATGCATCCATTCCTTTCAGTTTGAACTTCTCCATCCTAGAGGGTCTTTCATGAAGCTTGACACGGCTGTATCAGCGGAGACCAAGCTTTTCGCGGAAAGCTACATTCTCTCGGTTCTGTTCGACCCATTGTCGGAGCGCACGAGCTTCTGGGACAAGCTTCATTGTCTTTGCAATTGATCGGCGCATTTTGACAGCATCCGAATGAGACATGTAAGCAAACATTTGTCCCAAATCCTTCATATAAGTATCTTTGGCCTCTATCCAATCGTCGGATGATACTTCCTCAGTTTCTAGTGTCATTGCATCTTTCTCATTGGCGAGGAAAATTTCCGCGATCAAATCCTTGACTTCTGCAACAGAAACGAAGTCGGTAACAAGGCCGATTTCATGGCCTGCATAAACTTGGTAACTATCGAAAATGTTGGCTACCGCAGGGCCAAGCTCGTCAACACTCATACACATGACCTTCGCATCGTTTTTCAGAGGAATAGTCAAAACCAGCTTCTCCTTCCCTTGTTCGATGCGTTTCTCGATCATATCGAAAAAGACCTCAGAATAGCACGGCATCAAAACATAAGTTACCGAAATCTTCTTAGTGCGCGCGTAGGCCGCCGCTCGAGCCTTTGCA
This sequence comes from Phaeodactylum tricornutum CCAP 1055/1, assembly GCF_000150955.2. Taxonomy (NCBI): domain Eukaryota; phylum Bacillariophyta; class Bacillariophyceae; order Surirellales; family Neidiaceae; genus Phaeodactylum; species Phaeodactylum tricornutum. The sequence continues at coordinate 2,037 of NC_011699.1, forward strand.
TCAAACTGCACAATTGTTCCTTCTTTCCCTTTGTTGTCGATAACTTTTGGTAATCCGAGATTTAGTTTTTGATTCATTTCTTCTACCGACTCCATTGTCGAGAAGACCACGTGCTTCACGTTCTTGGCAGCTTCGCAGGCATCTATAACATTTTTGGCGTGCTGTTCTTCGGCTTCCATGTCCTGCGCCGCGTCTTCGTAAAAATCTGTGGCTAGAAAGACACCTTGTGAGAATTCACCAGCCAGAGCGGCACGACAGGAGTCAATATCGTCGAAGTCTGCATACACTAAATCGATACGAGACGGGTCCAGCTTCTGCAGAGCTTTGGCCTTTTCTGAGTCCAAATGACGTGTCGTGGCGCGAATGCGGTACGACTTGCGTGTATCAGCCAGAAGCCCCTTGACAACCGACACTCCTTCTGAACTGGTCGCGCCAAAGACTGTGACAGATTCTATGTCAGGCGCATCTACGTCCAATCCAACCTGCGTAAACGCCGTCGAGTCTGAATGTGTAAGTAACCAGTCTTCAAATCGCTGGAGTTGCTTCGGAAAAGCGACTTCTTTGCTCACTTCCAAATCGTGCTGCAAGGATCGGGGATCGCCCAAAAATTGACACATTTGTGCCATTGCCGGAGCCGCGGCAAAAGGAAGTGCCGCTACCTCGGCAGGCGTAAGCGGGTTATAAATGACATCTTTGCCAAACAAATCTGCAAAAGCCCCTGCCACTTCATCGATTGTGAGACGTTCGCCAACAAGACGAATGATCTCGCCGTCGTACTTGTCGGAATTCGCAAAGATGTTGGCTGTCAACGACAATATAAGTGAATGTCTGGTTGTTAGCGAAGAGTGCCCAATTCCAGATTCAATGCGACCACAGGTACTTACGAACAATCGCAGCGAGATCGGCACTTCCCATCATGTCTACTTTGCCTTCGCCAAGTGAGGCCGAGAGAACCCATTGAGTGCGCCCTTCGTTTGGAAGGGGACAAAAGAATCCCAAGAAATTGGAATACATGAACGGTAAAGCGAGGCAAGTAAGTTTAAGATCCCCAATGTCATCTAAGTACTTAAGCGCGTACTGAGCACCCTTTCCCTTGGCACTATAATGGGGAACAATACTACCGTCGTCCAATGGATCAATCCAGATATCTCCTGTTTCCTCGAAATTCTTGCGCGTGACTTCTTGAACGTTGTCCCGAGTGGAAAGCACCACATGACGAGGTAATTTGTCTTCATCGTACACTGCTTTTAAGAGATGAAAAAAGTTGACAATGGCTTGAAATTCTGCAGTGGCAGCGGCGGAAAATCCTGTTGTTTGGCCAATTTCCGTGGGTAAGGCGGTAGTCGTCACGAGGTAGACAGTCTGCGCTCGTGTTTGCCTCAGGGCGATGCGGACGTCATCAGGATTTTCCAAATCACCTGTAATCAGCTTGGCCCCGATTGCGTCTGTCAAATAGGTATCGTGCTTTAAACGTGTGAACGCATATACTGGAGAGTAGCCTGTGTCGACTAAACCTTCAACAACAACTCGGCCTTGTTCGCCCGAAGCACCAAACACGAGAGACGGGCCTTTGGAAATCATATCCGTCATGCTTATTTTACTTGAGATGTATGGAGCTTGCTGTAATGATGATATGTTCCGTGCGTTTAATGAGAACTCAGACCAGTAGTATGAGCCGACCTTTTTATCATGGACAAAGATCAATGGAGAGATACAACTGCCTACGATTCGACTGTTCTTTGCATTGGGTTCTGCAGGCTGAAGGTGCTTGAGAGTTCGCATGTTAGCATCAGATTTTGCGAACCCGTACCGTGTTTGATTCATTCCTGGATACTCCTATAGCGACTGTCGTGTCACATCTCGTCCCGGCTAAGGGCGGACAGACGCCGTTGGTATACCCAATATGCACTCTAGCTAGCGGTAAACTCTCGCGACGACTCCTTGCAAAAACAAGACCTATATCACCTTACTCATCACTTCATTTTGGGTTAGCAGAGGAATACGTTTACTTTTTGCCGAAATTCACGGTCAGTAGTAAATTTGGTTTTCCGAGGAAACAGAAGCCCTGCAACTGTCCAATCTCGAAGCGGTTGATACTACTGAAAAACCGATGATTGTGTGCTAACTATGCTACTCGAACAACTCCAATGGAGCCTTGATTCGTTTTCAGCTCAGCGCGAAACAAGGTTTTACCAATTCAAGGTGACACTATTGTCTTTAATAGTCTAACGATCATTTATGGTTACGTCAACCTCGACACCGGGTTCAATGCTGATGTTAGTGATCTGCTTCACAACAGCGGATGGGGCATGGAGGTCAATCAGACGCTTGTGAATCCGCATTTCGAAACGATCCCATGTGTTCGTACCCTCACCGGAAGGAGCCTTACGGGTGGTAATCCGCAAAATCTTGGTCGGCATTCGGACTGGGCCGGAAACGTGCAAATTCTTGTCGACAGCCCCTTTCTTGAGGTCGGCGCAGACCTTTTCAAGGTTGGTGACGTTACGCGAAGTCAGAGTGATGCGAATACGGTGCACAACTTCTTCCTCGGACAGAGCGACGTCCTTCTTTACGGGGGGAACGTATGCCATGATGACGAAAAGTAAAGGTTAAAGGTTTCTAAAAATTGACTTCCGACTGAAAAAAACAGATATAAAAGATGAGTAAGATTAGATAATACAAGAAGAGGTAGAAGGGAAAGTCATTCCACCACGTTGGATCAACCTTGGGTTTAAACCGTACATACCTAGAGCAAAGTGAAGAAGTGAACTCCATGGCGAAGAGGCGGCCGAGTGCTGGTGCTGTTGCAATCGAGCAACATCCAATATTCCCGTGTGACGGCCAGATGCAAAGTAAGAGCGGTAAAGAGGTAAACTAAGATTTGCAATTTTCGTTGCGCGTACTTATTTATATTTTTATCTGGCCGCCACTCGGTTTTGCTTGCCATTGCCATCCAAAGTAAGCCTACCGCTTGCGTCGTTTCTCCAGTTGCCTGCGTTGTGTCGGTTTCAGCTCTCACCATCTCACATCTTGCATTTGTTCTTTCTAAGCCTGCCAGCAAGGAGGGCGCATGAGCAATTTTCTTCTGGTTAGAGTATAACACAATGATAGAGACTAAGGCAAACGATGAGGTGAACATGGCCATGGCGGTTCTTGCCTTTTTGCAAAGTCAGAAGTACGCGAAAACCGCAGCTAGCTTTCGGAAAGAACTATCAGCCAAGGGTATTGACGTCGGTGGCAAAGTAGTCTTGCGGAAACTCACATGGGAGGCAGTCGAAAGTCACGAAGCCTCTGGCAGTGAAGATTCTGACGAGGCGAAACCGGAAGAGAAAATAGAGATGCACAGAGCGACGCAGAGGGCGGGAGATAGAAATAGTTCGGAATCATCAGACTCATCTTCTTCATCGGAGTCGGAGGAAGTTGAAGCGAGCACCAAGACCCCTGCTAGCAAAATGCAAGCCTCTAGTAAAAAATCTATCGGTACATCTTCCTCATCCTCCTCTGACAGCGAATCGAGTACCGATGATTCCAAAAGCACTGTGAAAAAACCAGACTCCCTTGCAAAATCTCATCCTGAGAAATCTTCGGATAACTGTTCATCGGAATCTGATTCAAGTTCTAGTAGTGATAGCGAATCAAGCGATGATGATGATGCTCCCCGTATCTCTAAGAAAATTGCTGTCACGACAAAGAAAGCAAAAGGCAAGGCAGGGTCGTCGCCGCAGGAGATGGCAGACTCGTCTACAAAGAGCAAGCGCCGAACAAAGACTGAAATTGCTATTTCAAAAAGCAGTGACGTCGACCCTTCGTCGAGTTCCGAGGATGAAGCGCCGCCTCCAACGAAGAAGGTTCGTCTTGAGGCAAAAGCTGGAGTCGTTTCGCCGGAAGATAGCGACTCGAACGTCAGTGATGTTGAAGTTTCAGACGTTTCGTCGGTAGAAGTGTCATCCTCCGACGGTAGTGACTCAGACTCATCGAGCTCCGACGAAGAATCCGAAGACGAAAACGATATACAAGAACGTATAAAACTTAAGCGTCGGGATGCCGCGAAAAAGGCTCAAGAAGCCGCAAAGGCTGCGCACGAATGGAGACCATCCGCTGAAAAGAAAAAGGTAGAGATTAAGGCTGCCGCCGGGACGGATGGCGCGCAAGCATTATCGAAAGGAAAGCCCTTTCAGCGTGTTGACTCCGAGTTTTGGGGGCGTGTTGCAGTCAAAGACGGCGGTGCTATGGCTGATAATTCGTACGAAGGTTTGTTTGGTGACAACGGCTATGGTGCACAGTCTAGTGCAAAGCTATTGACTGTAAGAGGGAAAAATTTTACCAAGGAAAAGAACAAAAGAAAGAGAAGCTTCAATGGGCTGTCGCGCACAGGTGGACAAATTGACACGGAGCGGAGCTATTCAACCAAGTACCAATATTCTGATGACGAATAGCGTGATGCTTCAGCCCTTTGATCTACACACCATCACAAACAAAATAAATTAGCCTGAATGGGTTCTAGTGATCAGTATAAGTTTTGAAGTATCTAGCTAGAACCTTTGGCAGGTTTATCGACTTCGTACTTAGCAAGTCCAACCTGATCGAGAAGGAAAGCGTAGTCAAAGGCAAGCTCTTTCAAGTACTTGTATCGGTCACTGGCGCTAAAATGACCCGCACTCATATCCATCTTGACACAAACTGGGCCAGATTCGTTGGACTGGGTATGACGAAGCGTGGCAGCAAACTTGGACGGTTCCCAGTACTGTACTCGAGGATCATGCAGGCCCCCCGTTAGCAGGCAGGAAGGGTACCTGGCTTTCTTTACGTTTTGGACGGGGCAATACTCCTTCATGTATTGGTGGTACTTTTCTTCGTTCGGGTTCCCCCATTCTATAAGAAGTACAAGAAATGAGGCGACGATTGACGCATTATCCACCAAAAGAAGTCCTACTAGTCTCTTACCTTCCCATTCTACAGCCGTCAGAGGAATACTCGCATCAACCATAGTACATAGCACATCCACAAAAGGGACACCAAGAATGGCCATCTGAAAAAGCTCAGGAGCTTGATTGATACTGGAGCCAATCAAAAGCCCACCCGCACTCCGTCCTTCGCACGATAGCACATCCGGCGATGTAAGTTTGCGATCGCTGATCAACCACTTGGCAACATCCACGAAATCATCAAAGGTATTCTTCTTGCAAAGATATTTGGCACCGTTGGGCTCTTCGTACCACTTGCGTCCCATCTCTCCGCCGCCCCGAATGTGTGCAATAACGTAAATAACGCCCCTGTTCAGCAAAGGCAGCCGAGTGGAACGAAAGTCGGCTTCGATACAAGCTCCATAAGAGCCGTAGCCATACAAATGAGTGTGAACGGCCTTCCCGGATTGAAGATGATCTTCCATAACGTCTTTGCGATAGACAAGGCTTACCGGAATGTCTACGCTTCCGTCCCGGGACTTGACAGTCGTGCGTTCACAGGCGTACAGTTCCTTATCGTATCCTGGAACAGCCCTTTCTTTGAGAACCGTGCGCTCGTTTGTATTGGCCAAGTCAATCTCTAGAGATTGCGTTGGCGTTACGAGCGAATCGTAAGCAACCGCAATCTTTCTTGTATCGTATTCGTAGTGGGTACCAACGCCAGCGTCATAGGCATCCTCGTCAAACAAGAGTTGTTGAAACGTTTGCACGCTATCTCCATCCATGGCGGCAATCCACACCCGTGGTAATCCACCTTCACGACCTTGCATAACGACAAAGTCTTGAAAGCAGGTAATCGCCGACAACGCTCGGTCTTCACCGCCCTCAAAGAGCGCTACGCCAGCAGCGTCCGTAACGAGCTGCCATTCATCGGCACAGTGAGCATTGGCTGGAGCTGCCCACAACGCCATATCTGGTAAACCGCCTACATTGGATTCGATCCACCAACGACCATTGCGGTGCTCGACGTCGTAGAGCACTTTCAATCGGCGAGGCGCGACGCACTGCAAGTTGGCGTTCGGATCTGTCAAGTCCAAAAAGTGGATTTCCGATGTCTCTTTGGACGAGACTTCAATAAACAAGTACTTGCCGTCGAGCGATTTGGAGATTCCCATCCAGTACAGTTCGTCTTCAAAATTGGAACGTGGTTGAGTTGCAGTCCAACCGGAAGCGTCCACATCAAAACACAAAAATTACCTTTTTCTTCCAAAAGCATTTCATCTGGATCGTTGTTGCCCAGTCGACGACGGTAGACTTGATACGGGCGGTGCGCTTCATCCATTTTCAAATAGAATAGCTCGTTGTCGTCCGCACCCCATCGAATCGAACCAGACATTTCGAGTGTTTCGTCGTGATCTACAATATCTCCACTCGTCAAGTCCTTGACATACATTACACATGTTTCTCCGCCGGTGAAATCAGCCGAATAGGCCAAGTATTTTTGCGAAGGTGATTTAGTGACCGATCCCGTGGAACAATACTTTTTCCCTTCGGCCAGTACGTTGACGTCCAAGGTGATTTGCTCGCCGGGTAGAATAGGAGATTCTGCCTTTCTGTCCCATTGAATGGAAAGCGGAGTATCCGGTTGGCGCGGCGCCCGCACATGCGTAGTGTAGGACTTTCCCTCAAAGGTGCGAGTGTAGTAGTACCAGTCACCGTGAGGACGGGGCGTGGTGTAGTCCGTTTCCTGAATTGCCGCGAGCATTTCATCATATAGAGTCTGACGCAACCCTTCCAAATGCGAAGTTAGACTTTCTGTGTAAGCATTCTCTGCCTCGAGATGATCCAGGATATCCTTGTTCTCGCGTTTTTCATCGCGCATCCAACCGTACGGATCCGGAATCGCCGTCGGAGGGTCCAGCAGCCTTTCTGTGGATGATTCGGACTGTCGGGGAAGTTCCTTCTTCCAGCCTTCCGGCGCCGCACCTACGTAAATGACACGATCCTCGTCGCGACGAGCGACGGGAGGATTAATCCCAGTCATGGCCAGATGTGAAAATCGACGAGAATAAGAGAAAGAAGCTCTGGTAGACTGACTGCCAAAGGACTTGCGGCCACCGGAAGTGAAAACGGGACGAGACGCAGCGAGACGAGCCGACGTTGCCAGAAAAGCGGTAACACTGTTAATGATTGCAGAAGTACGGAGGACAAGAAAGAGGATTGGCACGAAACTAGCACGAGTACGCGACTGTTTCATGGTCAAGTCGTTGTGTTTGTCCTGTTTACAGTTAGTGCTTACAGGTAGTGTGGGGTGATGAGTAGACACGCACTCGCCGTCATCGTGACAGCAAGGTGTGCTGAGCCACGAAGGACGCGAAACGATAGGTATGTCCGTACCAATGTCACTGTCGATATACGATTTCATAGCTTTACTATTTGCATTATCGTCACTCAGCATTCGTAGACTTCGAATGACCAATCAAGACAATTGGTTTGCGCGTCTTCGTGTCACTAAGCGAACTATGGGTCACTCCCGACGTGTGACAGAGAGGTCCGTTGACGAACACTGTAAAAGTGTTGGGACGCCCGTCGACTCGAATTTTCATTCCAGTTGGATCAACAACAATTCACTGGAGTCGGCAGGTTTCTTCTCACTGCCAGCAGACAGTTTACCTCCCCCTCTGAGTGCCCTTACACACAGTAACACACTTTAGTTCCGGCTGCTCATATCGACGGAACGCCAACAGCAATTCTGTACAATTTTAAAAGCCAATTCTGTATATTATACGATCGCGACCATGTCCCTCTGTAATCACTTCGCGTCCTTGCTGCATCGTTCCTGGAACCAAGTGGAATTGTTGCTTGGATCCTTCCGTCCATCTATGACCTTGCTGGAATCAATCGGCGCTGCCGAGACTTCAGTACTGGCGGAAAGAAGCACAGAAAAGAAAGACCTTTCCAGCAGAAGCACCAAAGAAACGAATATTGACCTAATCGTCGAGCTGTCGATCACGATCGGATACGCCATTGTGACGGGTCTGCTTGCCCGTTGGCTGATAGATCGGTACTTGACACCGCAACAACTGACAGATACCGACCAACCGTCTTCAAAGGAAGTATACAAAGGGTTGCAACGGATCCTCCAAAAACGGAATCGCGGCAACACTCAATTGCCGCAGCTCAATTCGTACGAGCTGCAAATAGCGAACGAGATTCTCGATCCAGACGATATAGAAACCAATTTTGCCGAAATTGGAGGTTTGGATTCCACCAAGACAGAAATCTACGAATTGGCGGTGCTGCCGTTGGTCCATCCGGAACTATTTACCGGGAAACTCGTACAGCCTTGCAAAGGCATTCTCCTCTACGGACGACCGGGTACGTCAATGGTAACGCACACAGCACAAACACGCCCCTGTTTTAATCGAGAAACCTCTCACTTACTCTCTCATCCAACTTGGTCATATTAGGAACTGGTAAGACTATGCTCGCCAAGGCGTTGGCCAAAGAATCCGAAGCCGTATTCATTCCTCTGCAGCTGTCAAAACTCTTGAACAAATGGGTAGGGGAATCGAACAAACTCATTGCCGGTGCCTTTTCACTGGCCCACAAATTACAGCCTGCCATCTTGTTCATCGACGAGATCGATACGTTTCTGAAAGCCAATGCTGGTGAAGGTGCACAGTATCTCGATACAATTAAATCCGAGTTTCTGATACTATGGGACGGTGTTGCTACCTCCACCAATTCGAGAGTCATGGTGCTGGGGGCGACAAACAAGCCGCAGACGATTGATCCAGCCATTCAACGGCGCATGCCGCGTACTTTCCACGTCCCACTACCGAATGTCGCAGGGCGTCAGGCTATTTTAAATATATTTCTACAGGAAGAGAAATTGTCAATGGACGCACGAGCATGTCTTCCGGAATTGGCTAAGGCAACGGTGAACTATTCGGGAAGCGACTTAAAAGAGTTGTGCAAGGCTGCAGCCATGGTTGGGATACAGGAGCGCACCGCCGAATATGCTCGGAAGCGTGTCATGGGCGAAAGTGTAGCTCTGGATCAGACAATAGGAAATGCTCCCATGCGACCTATATCGAAAGATGACTTGTTGTCTGCTTTTTCCAAAGTCCAACGAACGGGGGCAGCAGCACAAGCATACGGCCGTCAAACGGCACGGGAGGATGCTGCCGAGCAAGAGTCAGAAAGTCCAGCAGTTGATGCGGAGGCGTTGCGCAACTTAACTCGATTTTTGCATTCAATGTCGAATCTTTCCGTCGGCCAGAGCCGTGGGGACGGTACAGATATCCCCGACCTAAATTAGTCGTTTCAGGATTTACTGTTTATTTCAGCATTCACTCACTGTCACACAGGCTAGGCCGATGGGAAAAAAACTGTTAATACCATTAGACCTAGCCGTGTACGGTCAAGTTGAAGAAACCCGAAACCTCCGGGTTCTACTATGCATTCGTCTGTAAAGTATCCGAAGCCAGCGGTTCGCACGGTAACAGAAAAAATTGTCTGTGAAATGATTTTTTTTTCGATCTGTGTTTTCTCGTTATTTGTTTTTCGTTTCACAATCAACGATCCAAACATACCTCCTCCAACGAGCGACAACGGTCTCTCCAAGGATTGGCACACAAGACAACATAATGACAGTACGAATGCTGACTGTTAGAAATTCGCTTGCGTTCGTCTCTCTTGCACTCTTACTATCATCTTCGGTTGCGTGGTTACCTCGTCCTTCACTTGCGCTTTTGCCAACCGCGAGTAGCAGCCCCGTTCTGACAGGCCCTGCCTTTCCAGCCACCGTTGTTGTAGAATCTCTACCCCATTCAACGCCGGATGAGAATTCGTCTTTGGTAATCGAAGATAGTGTCGAAGCACCTTCGCCAGTCCCTCTGGAACAACGGACGTCCCTTGTACTCCAGTATGGTCCAACCGCCGTTTCTGTGTGGACCGGAACACTGGCAACCTTCGTGTTGAACAATGTAGGGAATATCGGCCCCATTCCTGCCTCGAGTGCGGTCTCTCTCGCGGCCGCTTTGGGGCTACCCGAAAAATTTGCTTTAGCGGTCATGTGTGGGAGTTTCGCAGGCATGGTACGGTTTGCCGTTGTACCCAGCATATTGGCTGGTGGCTTGCTGGGTGTGTGCTGTGCTGGAATGCTGCGATTGTTTGACAGCAAAGGATGGCTGGTGGGTTGCGGAGGGAGACTCGGATTCGTGGCTCAAGTGGCTTGCACAATGCAGTTTGTGGCGAGGGGTTCATGGGGGCTACTGGCAGCTTCTCCCGCCACTCCGTCTGTTGCCGCTCTCGTCAACCCAAGCCTATACGCGCCCAGCAGGCTACTTAGCTCATTTACACAACTTCCATCTATTGTTTTGTCTACCATCGCTGGAGGGATCTTTATGCGTAGCTGGAAGCAAGTGTTGGGGCAGTCGTCGAAGCCTGTCGTAAAGCGAATTGGATCCTCCGTCGGTGCGGTAGGAGCGACTGGACTACTGGGTAGTGCGTTAATTCCAGCCGCTGCTGGTCCCATATTTTGCGGTTCCTTTATCGGTATGTCAGCTCCGGGTAAGCTGCCAACACTGACGTCCTTGGTTGGGGCTTGTGCGATGGCGGGTGCTTGTCAAGTTGCAATGACCGGAGTCTTATTGGGAGGATGGGGCGGTAAGTTGGGCACAGCGGCGCTCTTGGGTGTTGTCCTGTACCGAGGGCTTACCCATCTTATTGGAGAACCCAGCACTGAATTGACCCCGAAGCCGATGGTAACACACGAGCCTGTGCCAGTAATATCTCCGGTACAATAATAGAGAGAATAGCTGGGTGAACTTTTTCGTGAATAGCAACTAAATTGTATCTATCTTACACAATATCATTTATTAGAAAGTTAACCAAAGGTGCCGGACTCAGATTGCGGAAGGCTAATTTTGATCGGGTTGCCGGTTGGTGATAGCTTGATCGCGTTCGATTGATGACGTCACCGCCTTTTTTTGGTCCTGTTTCTGGAACATCACAGAAGACTGTCTAACGATCATTTTAAGCACGCTTCCGTTCCATAGTTGTCACGGTCAAAAAGCGAACCGCACGGCGCTTTCGTTACTCTTTGATAGAGCGCGAGCTTCAACGAATTATCATCACGCGAGTAAAATTCTTGTCGATGGCGAGGGATTGAGGTAAAAGCTCATAGTACACTTCGATTCACCACATTTACTGTTGTTACTGCTTACATTCAGATCTCCACACTACCTTTTTTTAGGAGCAAAAGAGGGTGCACGACTGATTTCACTACGACTGCATATTGAGTTACTCCTCTACGCATCGAGTAACAATCAAGGACTAGCCACGTCGCACATAAATTTTGGCCGTTGCATTTGAGAGCATCTCCGATGATGAAGCACGAGCATAAAGTTGCTGGATCTCCCGTCACAGAGCAGCTTAATAAAGAACGACGACCTCGATAGACATAAGGGTCGTAAAATATCCTGTCCATTTAGAGAAAGACAAATCTGGGCGACTGTCATTGAGCTCCAAATCATAATGACCCACTGTATCGACACCGCTGGGGTTGAGGAGGCTGCTTTGCAGATGGACGAAACCACTCTGGGAAGCACTGAACATGGCGACAAAGAATCACCAGCGACATTAAATTGCAATTTAGAATCGTCCGATTATTTGAAAGACATTGTCTTTGAATATGAGGATGAAGTGCATCCTCGGCAACCGGACACCTTGCCTGCCGTGACAGGGGAAGGAGAAGAGGAACGGGATTCGGAAGACGACACGGTAGTAGTGAGGTGGCAGTTGCTACACAAGCTACAAACTATCCTGGTAATTGTTGCAGCCACGGTTGCCACGTTTGGTTTGCACAACTACCTTTCAGTCTTCAATTCCATTGCAGCGTCAGGCTTGGTTGGTCTCGTGTCTGGTCTTGTCTTACCACAATATATGGCACTAGCTGCTTTCTGCGGTTCCTTTGCCGGTATGGCAACTTTGCAAGTCATTCCCAGTGTTGTTGCTGCGATATCACTCGGATTCTTTTGTGCTCTGGTCGTGCTCGTCTTTGACTACAAAGGCTTTTTGCTCGGAATAGGCGGACGTCTGGGTTTTATTGCGCTGTGTGCTTGTACCATGCATTTTGTGCTTTCTATCATTGTTGTCGCTCCGTCACCGGAGGCTTCCCTCGTCGATATATCAAGCTTTCCCAGCATAGAGGAATTCTTTCCAATCAAGTTATTTCGAGTCCTGTCAACAACAATAGTCGGTAGCATCTTTATGAAGCTCTGGAGATTGACTTTCGCTCGCCTTGAAGGTTCTCTAGCGAAATGTATGGCCCATTCGGTTGTTGCCTCGAGCGCAACGGGGATCCTGGTGGCATGGACATTACCATTATGGGCTACTGGCCCAGTATACTGTGGTTCTTTTGTAGCGATGGCCGCTCCGGAGGAGCTTCCGACCATGATGTCAATAGTCTCGGCCGCGACTTTGGCCGGATTGGCGCAGTTGGCTTTGGATGGTTTTTTTTTGGGCGGATGGGGTGGGAAATTGGGAACAGCAGCTTTGATAGGCGTTCTTTTGTATAGAATACCTGTTCGGCTATTGGCTGAGTGCGTAGATAGCCAAGAGGACGGAAGTGAAAGTGATGCAGGAAACAAACCAAACGTACCGGGGATGACTGAAGTCTAGATGTATGTGTTCTTGTAAAAATTATTTTTTTTTGAAAAGCTACAGAGTCTGGTCTCTATTCCTGATTTGGGCATTGAACACTTTCATGTCGCAACAACTTCTCCTGGTAAAAGTTCACCCTGACTAAGTTTGTAGCACACCATTCCCCACAGAGCCAGGTTGCTTACAAAATAGGCCTTGAAGATGTAAGCCCATTTGATTGTTTTATTGGTGACATCCTTTTTGAGTTTCTCTGCCACCTTCTCCACGCTCCATGACAAGACGTAGTATGCCGGGAGAAGAAAATTCGCCAAGACGAGCACCGTGCCTGCTAGAGAAGCATACCGCTTGCCGGAATAGGAAGTCACCGCCAGAATACCCATACTAATGTGACCTAGCTCTTTCTGATCGCCTTTGGCGATTTTTTTGTAGAGAGCCCAGGCACAGTAAAAGGTCGAGATTTTGGAAAGCGAAGGCAGAAGGGGTTGATTAAGGACAAGGTACCAAGAAACAGCTTGGGACAGAGGCATGAGTGTCGTTGCAATTGGATTGACCGACATGATTGTTGGACTGACTGTGAGTTGCGTGAAAGCTAGTAAAGGAGTTATGTGAGACGCAAGGAGCGCTTGATAATGATTGGTATGCTACGAAGGCGAATATGCTCCTATTGGTTGACGTCTTCCTCTGTTTCCGTCAACACAAAATAGAGAAACTTTTCTATTCGAAATCACCGGCTCACATACTGCGAAAGAAGCAATCAGATAAAAGGAGGTTCTCGCGAACAACTTAGAAAAATGAGATTTCTTTACTTCTAAGCGATATAGATAGAATACATTTCATAGTAAAGCGACATAGTCCTGTGTGTTGCAAAGCTGAAGTTTTAATTAATTCCGCACGTTGCAAGAACAAGGGAGACGTGGCTGTATAATGGCTCTGGTTTGACACGCAGAAAAAATCTTGTTACCCGTCAGACCGCTCTCTTTACGCACATAATTAGAGACGCAGTCTCGTTTATTTTAAGCTTGAGGTTGAGCAAATCCAGTGGTAGTGGATCTGGTGATGTGACATAGGTAGTATGTCACAACCCCTATAATTTCTTCTTATGTTGCGTATCATCACGTCCTGTATGGAATGTACTCTAAATATGGACCTACGTATCCACTACGGTGAGATTAACAGAGTTTATCAGACCCAATGCATACACGGATGTGTAGGTGATGTTTCTTACCTTCGTGGGGAGAAACGGGTGAGAAAGCGGCTTGTTTGATACAGCTTTCATGGGTTTTCCCCATGGTCGCGGAACCGTTCGGATCGAAACGATCGCACGGGTATTGAGCCGCTGTGGTCGGACGAGAACTTGCCGTTGTGTATGGGTGTGAAAGTAGACAGTTGTTTAGGTTATATACACACCCAAAAATGAGTGTGTCTTACAACAGATAGCCATTGTGTATGGTTAGGTCATAAGTTATGACTGGTAATTTCGATATTGTCGTTGGGTATGACACCGAAACCCGAACCAATCTATCGGTGAGATACGCTGGATAGCGTATAATACTAAGACCGCTGGACATAGGCGTGTTAGAAAAGTTATGTCATTGTGTATGACTTCTTTTTATTTAGCCAAACTATTGGTGAGTTACATTGGACAATGTAGAAAACTAGCCAGTTTCACTGGTGAGGAGCACTGGAGATGTGTAGTACTTATGGAGCGGTGCCTTATGGCTTAGAACGGAAGGTAGCTGTGCCTGGAGGGTTGTGTCGGCTCCTGCGGTCCGTGGGGCTGTTGCGATTGTGTTACTGCTTTTGGATCGCGTTACGTTGTTTCGTTGTTCTTTCTTTCGTTGAAATTGTTCTTGATATTGTCACAGGTCAAGTATCTCCTGGCTTCTGAAGACAGCACGAGGTGATCAAGACTCGTCTGGCTTCTAACAAAGAGATACAAACTAACAAATATGGTTTTCACACAATCGTTGTTAAGATTTATAAACTCTAAACTAAAGAGCTAATCTGTTCACTTTCCATTCGGCCCCACGATCTGCCAAGCGCCATTGTGGTCCGTTTCACTATTCTCCACGGTGTTATACACGGCACCGTGGGCACATTCATCATAGTTACCATGCTCCTTAGCATGGCAACGATCGAGTCCCGAAACAGTCACATCATGTTTCTGAATACTCAACTGGGATTGCGCCTGTCCAAAACCATCCGTGTCGGGATTTGTGGCCAAACACACAAGATTAGTTTTGACAGGCTCGCCTTGGGTGCCACGACCCAAGTAGTGCGCGCCATCGTGCGAACCGGTAATCAAAACTGTCATTCCAGTTGACACTCCCCACTGTGAGGTACTCGAAACAGAACGAACGGGAGATTTCGTCTCACCTTTCCAAAACAACAAAGGCTGAACCAAAGGCCAAGCAACTGCGTGACCCAAAGGTTTGGTCAACACGTCGCTTGCATTGTCCTTACCCTCAATCCACAAAAAATGCATGATACCAAAAGCGATCACTTCGCGAACGCGGTGGTATGCCAACGCATTGTGTCGTTTGGAGAGAACAGAATGAGGCAAAGTCGAGCTGGTAACAATGCTTTGATTGTCGCCAAGGAGCCAAGCAGGACCGTCCAAGGGAATGCCCATCATACGTAGAGTAAGACACATGTCAATAATCTGCTCCGTAGCCAAACGAGCAGCAACAAATTCAGAGCCATACGTAGCCGTTTCAACCGTAGACTGTCGTTTAGAAAACCAAGACACAGGAGTCTGATTAACCAAATGCAAGACACCCGTTGTAGAACGGCCTGTAGTCAAATCATGATACAAGTTAGCATCCACAAAAGTAGTGATACGCATAGGCTTACCACGAGCAAGAGGCATGTCTGGAGGAGAATCCTCATCAGACGATTTACCGTACACCGAATACATCCAGTCGTGCTTGGGAACGTCTCCCCGAACCTCATGATTGGGTATCCCAGTACGAAAGCGTATAGCAGCATCAGGGTAACGGCGAAGGTACCCAATGATACGACGGAGACGGTTCAAGTGTCCCTCGCGAGGAGCAGAACGAAAACGGCCCATCGTCGTGACGGCACAATGTATATCGAAGCGCCCGAGAGTGATGGCCCACTGGAGGGCACCAATGAGGGACTGATACAATTTTATCGAACCAGCATCGAGGACTTGCGAATCGTCGACTTCAGGATGGTCGCCTTTCTCAAGAGGAGAAGAGTACAACTTAGGCTCCGTACCGAACGAAGTCTTGTAGTTCGAAATAATACGCTTTACGTATGTTTTCGCGCCGACCGCGAGAGTGTTGTCCTTACTATTGCGAGTAAAGTCACCGCCAAGGAAGTAAGTAGGAGGACCCACACCCTTCAGAGTAAAGTGATGGTCTGAAACAAGGGTATCAAAAAAGGCCTTGGGATTTCGTGAGACGCATGCAATATCGTCAACGTACACACAAACATATTCCCAATGGTCTTTGCAGTCATGCATCCAGAGATCAGGGTCCGTTTTGCAAGGGATAAAATTCATTGCACAAAGGCAATCCGAAAGACGCTCATGGAAACGGGCTCCACTGGTATGGAGGCCGTACAAAGCTTTGTCAATGAGCAAAGTATGCCCAGAAAGCTCCCCAAACTCGGGACCGGCAACAAAATACACCTGTTCCTTCGTGTATGCTTCGAGATAGGCGACAGCAATATCGCCGACCCACGTATCCAGTCCATTTAGCTCACCGGCAAGAATAGCGAGACGAATGGACCGAAGAGAAACAACACCGGAGTAAACACTGTCCTTTGGAGGCGCTGTCATGTGACCACCGGCGACGAGCCGGGCCTTGCATTTGAGTGACTGTTTCACGTCAAACACGAAATGAACGTTAATACGCTGGTATCCAGGGCCAGGTTTGGCTGCACCCTTACCAAGGTCCTTGTACATTTTATACTCACAATGCTGGGCCAATTCAAGAGCCATGGCATCAGCCCAACGGGTATTCCCAGCGTCGGCATCAAATTTCAAAGCTTCACGAGAATTGCGAGGGACAAGGACGCCAAACTTGAAAATGGGGTCTCCCTTACGCTGTTTCGTCAATGAAACAGTTCGGTTAAAGTCGTCGCGGTTACGAAGCAGGCGATTGAAGCGTTGCCATCCGGGAACAGCAAGGAGATCGTTCTCAGACGCGTACATCGCGAGTGTGACTGGATCATCCTTTGCCATTTCAATCAAAGGCTCGTAGGTCTGGGAACCATCCTCCCATTGAACCAGAACATTCCACGACAATCCCTTATAGTTAACATCAGTTGGTTGCAACGGTCCTTGATGTCCAATGATACCAGTAAATTTGAAGTGGCCTTCAACATTTCCATTCGTGACACGGTCGGTTTGTTGAGCTTCCATCAAGTCACAGAGTTCATTATACGAAATGATCTCGTCGGCATCCTTCTCATCAATTTGCAATAGGAAACGGATCGCTTGGTGATTGTCGGAGTCGGCATCAACAATTTTACGAGCAACAAGAGCTCGGTGGCTCTGGCCATCAGGGGCTTCACAAACCAAGTATCGACCAATTAATTCGTCAGGAGAAAACGCAGGGGATTCAAAGAGCGATGGATCGATTGCAGCAGGATTGCGTAGATCACTCGAAGCCAACACAATGGGCTTAGGATTCGAAGGCTCCCCACCATCGGGAGAGGAATTCGCGGCACGGTGATTTTTCAGACCGTTATCAACATTGGCTGAACGAACAACAGAACGGGCAATGGCTTGGTGACTATTATTGGTCAAAATCCAATAGGTCAAAGCATCACCTTTATGTTCGGCAACACCAATCCAACGACCAGCCTTCTCGCGAGATTGCGACGGGAAAGATGCATGGTCAGGGTCATAGTAGTAGACCGGCTCAAACCACCGAAAAAGGAGCAAAGCGGAAATATCAGGACATTGGCCGTACGCAACTTGCAACGGGGTACGCCAATTCAAGCTCTCAACTGCAAGGCGATTCAGCAAGTAGGTCACGTAAAATAAGCAAAGCAACCAATACTCCGGAGGAGTGTTTGTATGATCCATGATGGTATTTACCATCTTTTTCACTTCCTGAATGCGGCGTTCCGCGTAGTTCTGGTGTTGGTGATGCGGCTCGCACTGCATATCATTTATTGCGTACATTCGCAAAATCTGAAGCGCTTGCTTACCGATCTGGGCACAAGCATTGTCGCTGAGGAGTGCATCGGGAGCACCATGGGTACGAATAAAGTCCTCGAAAGCATGGGCAAACTGAGATTCGCGCTTCATTGGGAAGACAGAGGTGATTTGCGAACTTTTTCCTACGAAAAGTTGGGCCATTGTAGCCCCCCCCCCATGGTTGTAAATGCCGTCATCGGCCGCAGGGGTATCCGAGAAAAAAGTATCTGTTGCCACAATTTCGTTCAAACAAGAAACGTTGGCAGCAGGGAAGCGCGACTTGAAATGCTTGCGCAAAGGCAAACGAGCATCGGCACGAGCAAATTGTGTAGTATTTTCAAATGTGCGGGAGATTCGAGCGCTGGGGACCCATCCAAAATTGGGTTGCAAGACATCGGCGTTCAAGGGGGAACGACTGACAACCGTGGAGTGCGCAAGAAGGCCAAAGTTGTTGATGCGTTCATCACGGAACGGCACATGGTCGGCAGAAAGCTGCAAACTGAGATCATCATTGGTCGCAGCAGGAGAAGACACGCCATTCGGGTCCCACTCGTTGTCGGCGGTGAAATGAACCCACTCGAAATTGTCCAGGTCCGCCTCGGTGGGGGCCTGCATAGACAAATAGGTGAGTCCGCCAGAAACTGAAAGCGGGATGACAAAACGGCCATCGGATGTGACAATACGCTGTTTGCCACCAAAAGTACGTGGGACGTCGTCAACTGTGACTCCCCAGGAGCGCATTTGGTTGCACAAATGAATGGTATTACCAGTACCAAGATGAGCATACTGATTAAACACTCCAATGATAGGACCATCCGTGGTGTGGATGAGTCCGGCAACCGTCGACAGACAAAGGTTGGTGAGCTCCGAGTTTCCAATCCCAGAAACAGTAGCTTCCGACAGAGATTGGGAAATAACGGTCACATCCGAGCCGCTAAGGCCACCATTGGCTCCACCATCAATCAAAGAATCTTTAGTCAAAGAAACATCGTGAGTAGACAGACGGTATCTGACGGAGGCATGGTTTACCTCACGGCGGTACGTGGTACCATTCACCGAAAAAGAATCAGAGGTTGCGCCGTTGGACGGCTGGCGAGCGGCAGAATTTGAAATTAGCGACCGTAGCAGGTGTCCGGATGCAGCAGGATTTGGAACTTGAGTCGAAGCAAGACTTTGGTTATCCACAGCCGTCGAGTCGCTCACGTACACGGTGGGAGGAGGCTGAGTAGCAGCGGCATTCACGGACAGAGCAGAGGCTGGAGCTGCAGCAGGACGAGGTCCTCGTTGGTCCATAATGGTGCGCTTCTCTTCAGGAGAGAGAGCATTCCATTTCTCAGGAGGCACGTAATTCTTGTGCTTCTTACCAAGCGGTTTGTTAGTAGTCTTCTTTGAAGAAGACTGGGACTTTGCGTTGTTTGCAGAACGGCCACCACGGTTATTACCGCGGTCTTCAAAATCGGTCTGATCAATATCGGTTGCATGCTCAAGCATCAGGTCATAGACGTACTCGAAGTCTGAGTCGTCGGAACTCTTTCCCACATGGGTACGAGAGTAAAGCTGCACATTGCCAAGGAAAAGTTTCAATTGCGGATGGGAACGGACAGCTGACTTCAGTCACGCTCTTTTGGTGATCTGGCAAAGGGAACTCGTTGATCCGCTCAAGATTGTAGATCAAATTGCGCCAAGTTGTCAAAAAAGCAACGCAAGTTTTGCTCTTTGAAGTTGCAAACGAATACAAGGTGAGCTTCGTTTCAATGGAAGTAGCCGTGATCTGCGCGTTAATACCTTTACCGTACGAGGCAACGAGGTCGCGGTAGACCGACTGAGCATCCAGCTCATCCACATGCTTGTGGAGAATCCCACGCGCACGAGGGGTCAACAAAATGTTGTTGAATACACCAAAGACAAAATTCTGCATCTCAACGAACGTGTCTATCTCATCAACGGTCTGGGGCAAGTAGTCTGGGTCAAGTACCAGCTGAACACCGTGGATACGGAGTTTAATACGAATATTCGTATTCCAAGTAACCCAAAAACGGTCCTCACCGAACTTCGGGTACGGGACGGAATGGTTCTTGATCGTCTTTCGAAATTTTGCAGCAGCACTTTCGGCAAAGGAACTCCGAGCATCAGATCCAACAGGAGTAGCGGGGGTAACAGTAGCAGAGGCTGGTTGCCAATACTCAAGAACATCAGAGGTAAGTTCAAGCCAGGTGTCGTTCGTCACATTGGTGCCTTTCGAAAGGAACCATTGTACAATCTTCAAAATCCGATCCTGTTGTGCAGGTGGAAGGAATGTACGAACAATTGAAGCAGGGCCGTCTCCCACAGCAGGGGTCAAGACGCCATAAGACACCGTTGCAAGACGATGTTCAGTGATTGAGGCCAATTCACTGGCCTGAGTAATCCCATACTCTTCAGAGAACCGACGGTACGACGAATCCAACGTTGTCGCTCCCAAGAGGTTCACAAGGACATGTTCGAGAGGATCCATGGTCAAAGCAGGAATGGTTCTCGAACGCAACTGTCGGGCCATTCACACAACAGTATCTCGTGTACCAAGGACAAACGAGACAAACACAGTATCTCGTGCACCAAGGACATGCAAGACAGCAATTATCCGATCGACTCGTCAGAAGATCGAAACAACAAAAACAAAGCCACTGGTCTTACCCAATGGGTTGCCTTATTGCCGTTCTGTCACAGAACCAGGCAATACCCAACAAACGGGAGCAAAGTGATTAGCAATTCAAGACTGTTAATCTGTCACAGGTCAAGTATCTCCTGGCTTCTGAAGACAGCACGAGGTGATCAAGACTCGTCTGGCTTCTAACGAAGAGATACGAACTAACGAATATGGTTTTCACACAATCGTTGTTAAGATTTATAAACTCTAAACTAAAGAGCTAATCTGTTCACTTTCCATTCGGCCCCACAATCTGCCAAGCGCCATTGTGGTCCGTTTCACTATTCTCCACGGTGTTATACACGGCACCGTGGGCACATTCATCATAGTTACCATGCTCCTTAGCATGGCAACAATCGAGTCCCGAAACAGTCACATCATGTTTCTGAATACTCAACTGGGATTGCGCCTGTCCAAAACCATCCGTGTCGGGATTTGTGGCCAAACACACAAGATTAGTTTCGACAGGCTCGCCTTGGGTGCCACGACCCAAGTAGTGCGCGCCATCGCGCGAACCGGTTCTCAAAACTGTCATTCCAGTTGACAGATATCATGGCTACTGACGGTGCTAATGCGTTTCGTGGTGCGCTCGGGTGGATCGGATGGTCTGTTCCTGCGGCGAACGCGTTTACGAACGAAGGTTTTGATGCGATGGAATCCCTTGGCTTGGTTACCTGTGACCGTCTTAAGGATATCTGCAAGATCATTCGTCGTGGTACCGATGGCGTGGCCGCAGTGCCAGCTGCTGGTGGAAATGCTGCGGTGGCGGCGGTGCCTGGCATCCCTGGGATAGCGATCCCCATGATGTGGGAGTACAAGCTAAGCGGAATGCATCTCTGGGTGTCTGAGCGTCTCCGACAGGGGACTCCGGTTGTTGCGGCGGACTTTACTGCGGCCATTGGAAACCTGTACACCAGGAAAGTGCGTAAATTGGAAGAAGCGAAGGATGACGAGGATGTCCAGGTCAAGCCCCCGGCTCCGTTCTCGAAAGAAACGAAGTGGATTTCGTTCTTCAAGTTGCTGGTCAATTATTTGAGCTCCGTGACGGGTGTCAACAAAGTGCCATTGGATTATGTTGTCCGGAAGGATGACAACATTGCTGCCCCCAATGCCGAGTTTGAGACGGAGCACAAGAAGTTGGTGTTGTTGACTCCCCATTTGGGGACGGCTTTCGACAAAGACAACGGCAAAGTTTGGATCCAGGTGAAGCAATTGACTGTGAACGGTCCGGCCTGGACCTACGTTGCTCCTTTCGAGAAGAAACGCGACGGTCATGGAGCGGTCAAGGCTTTGAACAGCCACTATGAAGGAGATGCGGTGATGTCAAAATCGAAGGCGGCTGCCTTTAATGTGCTTGAGCACACCACCTACACTGGAGAACGTCGAAATTTCGGTATGGAACGGTACACGAACGCCTTGTCCACGGCATTCCAGACCTTGGACAAGTACGGAGAGACCTTGACGGAGTCAAGAAATGTGGATGTGTTCCTCCGCAACAATCACTGTACGGATCCCAAGATGCTCTCAGGAATTGCGGTAATTCAGGGAGACGCGGATTGGATGTCCAATTTTGCCAAGGTGGCCGACCATTTGGCCTTGTTTACTAACACCGATAACTCTCAAAAGACAGGTTGTTTGATCTCAAGTGCTCAGCGGACTAGTAACAACAAGAAGAAGCCGGGTATCCGAGCGGGCAATTATAACCCAAATGAATGGCATCAACTCTCGGACAAGGCAAAGGACGAAGTTAGAGCCAAGCGAGTGGCCGCCAAGTCCTCTCGCAATAAAAATAAGCGCTCGGCAGCAGCAATCACTTGTTCGAGCAAGAAACCTGACAAAAATCAGTTTGCTCTCCCGAATAAGAAGAAAAAAAGGAAGACTGTTGGTTTTGAAGGCGAAACGAGCAATTGACTTGTTGGGGTTGACAAGATGTTGTCGGCCACCCTAGTTCAAGGCCTCATGAAGCTTTCCATTGCTGGATTGCGGTCTAGTAAGAGATGGAGCGAAGTTTGTGGCAACCGTGGCATTGGTCGAATGATTTTGGGATCTAGAAGTTCAAGATTTGAAGGTCGAGTAGATCTTGACTCCCATGCAGATATGTGTATTATGGGAAAGGTGTTCCACACATACAGTGCAACCGGGCAGAAATGCACGGTTATGCCGTATTCGGATAAGTACAAACCAAGAGTTGTTGATGTTGCAGATGGATGTACTGCATTTGATGACCCGGTCACTGGTGAGACGTTCATTTTGGATGTGTTCCAAGCATTGGACATGACAGGTGACTTGCCGGACCTTTCATTGTTGTGCCCTAATCAATTGCGTGCAAATGGTTTAATTGTGGACAATGATCCCAAACATTTGTGTCACAATTGCAAACCAACTCACTCTATTTATATTCCTCAGATGAAATTGCGTATTTCTTTGGAATTACAGGGAGTTATGTCAGGGTTCCAGGCACGGTTGCCTACGCAGACGGAGATTGAGACTTGCATTCACATTCAAACTCACTGCACAGGAAGCGTGGGATCCTAGTTCTGACAAGCTAGAACAACAAGAGCGTATACAAGAGACTCGGATGTCTAATGTAGCTGGCACTGTGTCTACGTTATTTTCCGATCGAAAATCGGAGATCTCAGCAGTCTCATTGTCCGTCAGCTCTATGCTTGTGGATGATGACTTTGTTTGTGGAATGGAACAGTCTGTTTGGATCATGTTGGCTGTGGCTAGTAGTACTGTGCGTACCAAGTCGCGGCACTCAACAATGGAACCAATGGAGCTATCGCGTTGTTGGGGCATTGGCCTCTCAATGGCACAGAAAACTTTGAGGGTGACAACCCAGAAAGGTTTGCGGACTGCTGTCCACCCGGTGCATCGCCGGTACCACACGCAACAGCAGCAGCTTTGTTACAATTGTCTGAACTCCAAATTTTATTCTGACACCATGTTTTCTTCATCGGTTTCTGTGCGAGGCAATACTTGTGGGCAAATCTTTGTGAATGATTTGAACTATAGTAAGTTTATACCATTGAAGAGCAAGGGTGATGCTAGAATGGCGTTGGAAGAATTATTTCAGTATGTTGGTGTGCCAACGCACGTGCACACCGATGGAGCAAAAGAGTTGACCACCGGACAATGGCGTAAGGTCTGCCAAAGTTATGGTCCAGTGAAGCAGACAATGTC
Source organism: Phaeodactylum tricornutum CCAP 1055/1 (assembly GCF_000150955.2). Taxonomy (NCBI): domain Eukaryota; phylum Bacillariophyta; class Bacillariophyceae; order Surirellales; family Neidiaceae; genus Phaeodactylum; species Phaeodactylum tricornutum. The sequence goes on from NC_011699.1 coordinate 25,654, forward strand.
TGAACCACTGACCCCGTGGCAAAACCGGGCGGAATCGGAGATCCGGGAACTTAAGAAACATGTACTTTGTATTATGTCCCATGAGGGTATTCTGTAAAGATTTTGGGATTATGTAGCCGAGTACATTTCGGAGATTTGGTCTTGGACTGCTCACCCATTGTACAATCTCAAAGGTAGGACACCCATTGAGCATGTTACCGGGGAGAGCCCGGATATCACGGAGTGGCTGGAGTACAGGATGTACCAGCCTGTGTGGTACTTGGACCCTGGGAACTTTCCAGAGGATAAGAAATTGCTTGGCCAATGGTTGGGTCCTGTACACAGAGTTGGACAGGCATTCTGTTGCTGGATTGTTCCCAAGTCGGGACAAGTGATTGCACGGTCTATGGTGCAGCCAATTTCAGAAGACAAGCGTGGATTGGACAGTTTCAAGACTAGGTTGAAGGATTTTGACAAGGTGGTCCAGGACTTCCTCAACAGGGGCGACGCACACGTACCGGATGGTGGCATTAGCTGGAAAGCTGACCGTGTGTACGCTGCAATTGATGAAGATATTGACCGCGTTGAACAGGAGTCCACCATTCCAGAAGCCAATGAATACACAGAAGAATCCTTTGATAAGTATCTCTCGGCAGAAGTGGTATTGGCATTGGGGGACAGAAAGCAGCGGGCCAAAGTTACCGGTTGCAAGCGGGATACGGATGGAAACCCCATTGGCATTGCAAATTCTAACCCAATTTTGGATACCCGTGTTTACACAGTCAAGTTCCCGGATGGGACCGAAAAGGAGTATTCCGCTAACATTATTGCAGAGTCCTTGTACTCTGAAGTCGATCAAGATGGACGGCAGTTCCAATTGATCAACAAGATCATCAACCATTTGTCCGACAAGTCTGCAGTCTCTTGGGATGACATGTACGTGGACAAAGATGGTTCCAATTGGCATTTGCGTCGGACAACGAAAGGTTGGAAGCTTTTGATTCAATGGAAAGACGGGATGTCCACGTGGGAGCGCCTTGCCAACCTCAAGGAATCAAACCCTGTGCAAGTTGCTGAATATGCAGTTGCTAACAAGCTTACAGAGGAACCGGCGTTTACCTGGTGGATCAAAGACGTTCTACAACGTCGCAATCGGATTATTTCTAAGGTAAAAGCCCGGTAATGGAAACACACTCACAAATTTGGTATTCGTGTTCCCAAGTCAGTAAATGACGCGTTGGTAATCGACGCGGAAACGGGGACCGAGTTCTGGAAATGTGCGGTTGAGAAAGAGATGGCAAACGTAATGCCTGCATTCAAGTTCCTCGAACGGGACGAAAACCTCCCAGTTGGTTGCCAGAAAATTGATTGTCATATTATATTTGATGTGAAACTAGATTTGACTTGCAAGGCACGGTATGTGGCTGGGGGACACATGACGGAAGCACCGGCGGCTTTAACTTATTTGTCGGTCGTTTCCCGAGAAAGTGTACAGAATGCATTTATGGCGGCAGCGTTAAACGGGTTGGACATTTTGGCGGCGGATGCGCAGAATGCTTATCTAAACGCGGATTGTCGGGAAAGTGTGTATACCATTGCGGGTCCGGAGTTTGGCGCAGCTAGACAAGGACTTCGAGTGTTAATTGTTTGGGCTCTATATGGATTAAAGAGTTCAGGCGCGGCGTGGCATGCGCACTTAGCACAAACAATGTCGGATTTAACGCTTTGACCATGCGTGGCGGATCCCGATGTTTGGTTGCGACCGGCTGTCAAAGATAATGGGGACAAATACTATGAATATGTACTCATTTATGCTGATGACATTTTGGCAGTTTCAGACAAGCCGGATCGAATTATGGAAACATTATCAGGTCTCTATAAGTTTAAAGAAAATCCGAAGACCCGGAAGAAGTATGGTCCTCCTGATCGTTATTTGGGTGCTAATGTTGGAAAGTATAAATTGCCAGGAGCTACCAAAGAGCATTGGTACATGAGTTTAGAAAACTGCAACAATAACGGGCTAAAACGTGTCTGTGGGACCAAAGGATTGTAGATACAATAAAAGACGTAAAACAAAGACTTATAAGCATAAACCCAAGATAAAGGGATAATGAACCCCGAGATGCTTGTCGTAGGGTTTTTCTAGTCCCCTCACATGTGAGACCATGAACATAAACTTGGCGAAATGTGTCCCCTCAAAACCACAATGGGAAAAAATAGGGAACCAAATAAAAAATAAAACTTCGACACTGCATGCAATGACAAATATCATGCAAATGCAATTTGTCCCAACACTGAACCTGTTAAGAATGGGAAAGTGGGTAAAGTGGGTAAATGCTTCTTGTAACTTGAATCACCATAAAATACTTCGTATGATAGCCTGTCTCACTGGACCTGTTTGAACCTTCGTAAGTATATCCGCTAAATTTGATTCTGATGGTTCATATGCAATCTTGATCACTTTCATGGCAACATTCTCTTGTACGAAATGATACGCTATTGCATTACTTTTCTTCTTCAACACTGATTCTGGTGCCGTAGTATTGTAGACAACCGACATATTGTCACAAAGAACTTTAGCCGGACCATCAATAGGAATACCCATCATACGTAACTTGTATCATAGACCTTGTATCATCTCAGTAGCAATCTTTAATGCAACAAACTCACTACCAAAAGTAGACGTTTCAACTGAATTCTGACGCTTCGAGAACCACATAATCGGAGAACAATTGATATAAATCAAAACACCTGTTCGAAAACGACGAGTAACACGGTCTCCCGCATGGTCAGCGTCAACTAAAGCTATAATCTCCACCACCTTACCACATGGTTCCGGAGTATTCGGTGGAATAGGCTCTTTAACATCACCGTAAAAATCTGTCCAATCCGCATCATTGTTAAAGCTGTTGTCAATCACCGGATAAGAATCATCAAATACCAATCGAGACTTGTGATGTGACTTCAAATATCCGAAAATATGAAAAACTGCAGCTAAATGTCCTTCACGCGGCATCGCGAGAAAAGATGAGAGCATAGACACCTCACACATTATATCAATGCGACCAATTTCAACTGCCCATATCAAAACTCCTATCTGTGACTGGAAATAGTTAGCACGTTCCGCATCCATCACAGGGGAAACATCGAGTTCCGGTCGATAATTTGACAACATAGGTAACGAAACCTTTGTAGATAAACGTTTTCCAACTTCATCCAAATCCTTTTCAACATTTGCAACTGCCTGTTCACATTTTCACATAATTCGTGGAACTCATCGACCATCGCTGTTTCGATGGATTATCGGGAAGTGTAAAACGTTCAAGATTTGCTCCCAAATATACCTCTGGCGTTTTAATTGATTTGGGCTTGATTTTAAAATGCATACCAATTGAATCCAGAATCTTCTTCGGATCTGTACTGATAAATAGGAAATCATTGGTATAAATAAGCACATACTCATAGTAATTTGTACTATTGTGTTTCTGAGCTGGTCTAAGCCAAACATCTGGATCTGCAAGACAAGAGATAAAATGCAACTCCTCCATTGTCGCAGCTAAGTGAGCATGCCATGCTGCCCCACTCAACTTCAAACCATATATCACACAAACAATAAGTGCATAACAACCTTCCATTGACTTTCCGAACTCTGGTCCACATGTTGTATATACCTTTTCGCGAACTGGAGCATTCAAATAAGCGTTCTGCGCATCGGCACCAAGTATATCCAATGAATTCAAAGATGCGATGAGTAAAGCAATGCGAACACTATCGCGCGAAACAACACTGGCGTATGTAATCAAACTCAGTGGATCTGTAACATGTCCCCCGGCGACAAATCTGGCTTTGCGAGTAAAATCCATTTTGATCTCAAATATCATGTGACATAGTATCCATGTATAAGCAACTGGTTTAGGAGCATCCTGATCGAGAATTTTCTTACCATTGCAATCCTTTTTACGCGCTTTCCAGTGGTAGCAATGTCCTTGTACGGTAACACAACTTGTGCATCAAGGTATTCATCAAAAGCTTCATGATCTAACTTGTCTGCTTGAGGCATTGTTGGCTCGTCCCCTGTCGAATCATCTGAACAAGCGCAAAATACATTCTACTTTTCAGGAAACACAGGGGCAATGGCATCATCAAAGTTATTATAGCTCAATGTTGCGTCAAATGAGGACTTGTCCAATTACACCACCCTGGAATTAAGATCAGCTGTAGAAAGTGGCAAGTAAGAAGTTCGAGATACCACTTGACCACTTTGAACAAGTATACGCGCACACATAACATCACCAATGTCATGTGCAGGACCGAGCCAGCAACCTAGATTCCGTTTGTCTTCCGGAAAGTCGACTGGGTCCAAATACCATATCCAATCATACCAAGCGAATTCACACAAGTGACTGATATCCATAGTATCACCCGACACTGCCGTGTTTGGTACATTGTCATTCAATGCATAAATGTTATGAGCAATTGACAATCAAATCATACTTTGCAACTCCAGGCAAAAATCCCATAAATATAACGGTGCAGATGACTTTTTCATAGCCATGTTAGTCATGCGTTTCAATGCTCTGATTGCAGTCTCGGCTCAATTTAACCACGGTGAGTAAGGTTCAATCTGTCTAGCATGAGATCCTGCAGCACAAACCTTCCGTTTGAATTCACCCTGCACCAATTCTTTTGCGCCATCGGAAATAATCTTGGCTGGAACACCTTCTTGATGAAATAACAAATCCAATGTTTCATGAGCATTACCTTTTGACTTCATAGCATAGGCACGTGTCCAATCAAGATCATTGATGTAAATCTGGGCACAGGTATTGCCGCTCAAAGACATTACACAAGAAAACATTGTATCTGTATACACACTTGTACGGAGATGTTGGTATCTGAGCTGACTTGTAGTTGGCTTGACTCTCTGTGTTAGAGTCCGACTGGCAATATCCTTGACTCCTCTCTGAGTTGTAGCCAATAAAGTTTGTTTCGCAGCAGATAAACCAATATTCCAACGTCTGGCTAACTCTTCCGGAGTAACTCTGTACCTGTAATTTGACAACTGAGCAACACTCACAATACATGTCTTTTCGAGTGCTTCGACAAACTGCTGTTCATCAAGTGACACCGAAATACTAGACAACACAACTGATACTGTACTTTCGTGTGACGAAACCATTTGAATGTTTGCATGACCGGATTGTCTTGTTACTAAAATACCTTTGCTATTGGTATACTTCTCCTCCTGACAAGGAAAATCCGTCGAATAAGGATCCCAAATGGGATTGTCATACGTGAGAGTCAACTTGTGAAAATTTCGAAACTCCTCCGGAGACGGCTTTCGCACTGGCAAATACAAAATCACACCATGTAATTGCAGATGCAATTTAAGATTCTCCTTCGGAAAATAAATCAAATGTGACAAATCCGTGGGGTTTTCAAGTAAAAATCTTGGACAATCATGGACCTGCACATTGTTTAACCGGAGCTGATTTGGATTTAACAAATTATGTTCCATAGTAGGAAAGTGCAAGGCCTGATGAATAATTAAAACAAAAGTCTCATATGTGTAAGGATGATCATATGCAAGAGCAGCACAGACAATTGGTACAGACCGGGCTTGTCCCAATGTAGATAAAAATGCAGAAACATCAACCGTTTGAGAGGGTTAGTGAAATATATAAGCATTCTTTCCGACGCAACAAGTATCCGGATGAGAATCTAACTCCGCGTATCATAAATGTACTCTCCAGTGACTGTATAGAGATAGAACATGTTGATACCACTGACATATTTGAACTTCTCTGTGGCATATTTCAACCTGCCAACAACTTCAAAGTAAGCGAGCTCATATCACCACAACTTGTCTTTGATTTCTTGTCATCCTCCTTTTCTTGAGAATCAACAGTAGAAGCATTGCATTTACCACCAGCTCCTTGATGTAAACGTATAAGTGACGCTTCTGTTCAGCATTCATACTCTTGTATTCATCAAAGGTATAATACTTATCCACCATACCCTTGGTAGAACCTTTGTTGAGGACACCTTTATGACCGCGTCCACTGCGACCTTTATTACCACAACCTGATCCTTTACCTTGTCCTCAACCACAACCAGATTGACCTGACAAAATATTCCGAAGCTGAGCTTGATTCTGTTCTTCAATAAACTCACTGAGGAAATTCACTGTGGCTTCAAAATCATTTTTCAAAGATGGGTTAGCACAAACAGTGGCAATTGCAGAATTGAGAAACAATGCCTGAATCCGTTTCAAAAATTTCCGAACTTTTGCAGCCTCTGTTAATGGCTCTCCAAACTCTTCCAGATCGGTATGAGCTTGCTGATGAATCTCAGCAAAACATTCAAAAGTAAAGTTACAACGCTCTCCATTGTAAAACTTTGACTCAAGATCACCTTCAGCACGCGTCATAATCTTTGACTGATTAGTCGGTCCCAAATAATGCACAACCATTACAAGCTCGAGCATAAGCCGACACCCAGCTCCAAGTAGGACCACCATGAGCACAAATGCGAACAATAGACCACACTTGAGCATTATCTGCTGCATAGGACTCTTCTTCATGAGGGCATTGTGCTATCATTTCTTCAAACGCATCTTGATAGTCGTTATCCGGACCTTCAGGTCATTTGTCTTCACAAATGACATAAGTCAATGGAACTCCCGTTGTTCCTTGAATTTGGAGCAAATATTCCGCAATATTTTCAAAGGCATCACGGATTTTCTTCAGGTCTTCAATTTGTCCAGGAGCAACAAGGTCTTTTGCTAACTCTTTGTCTTCCTTCTCACGCTTCTTAATCTTGATCATCAAGAAAATACGCGCCGCATTGAACTGAGCCGGATAAGGCCAAGAAGTGCGCTTGAGGTGACGAACATAGTAAGCCAACAACACAAGACGCTCCTCTGCAGTAGGTGAAATTGCTACACCATTGTGAGGAATCATTGCCGGGGCTCCAGGTTGTTCTGCGTTAGGATTCGGAAGCGTACCCCCGGGACGACGGATGTTCTTACACATGTCCTTGATGAAATCATCCGTTGCGATCTCGAAAACATCCATAGATGTAATTGAATCCGTGATAGCATCGCGTTGTTCAACATCAACAATGCCAATTGCTTGTAAAGCATTTTGAACTTGAGCTAAAGCAGCCGCCATGGTCAACTCTTGTCTTCTTCACCTGTCTTAAATTTCATAAAAGCTTCGTAAGCTGGTTCGACAACATTCAGTGTTCTTTCTGCACCACGTGAACACAAGAATTATTGATCACTGATAACATCACATGTGAACACCACATAAAAACCATATAAGTGATATCGATACTGAATACCGTTTGAGAACCATTTCAATAAAACGCGACAAACACCATTTTCATGTCGCAACCCATAATACGAGATATTTGGCTGATATCTATCAGAGTGGAGGATCCACGATTACTGTTTGGTACAAGTCCAATAATTGTTGCTGTATAAGTAAATGTTCCATGCAAACAAACTACTTATCATCCACACATGGATAAAGCTTGGATCCGAGCTTTTAGCAAACAATTAATTCTTGTGCAATGTCAGGATTTTATCCATTTTGAGTCTTGGATGGAAACAAATTCACTTAGCAAATCCCAAACAATTTCACTGGGATGCCAAATACCAAAACAGAACACTCAGGCTCAATCAGGCTGCTAAGTGAATTTGTTTCTTGTAATTGCCATCCCAGTGAAAGTGTTAGTCAGTGACAAGCTGAGATAGGGATTGATCAGATCCCTTGGCTGCAGCTTGTTGAATAGATCAACAAAGGGGAGATCACAATCAAAAAGGTAATTTCTAGTAATCTGTAATCTGAGAACCTCACAGGAGGCCCTCATTATCCTAAATTCATATCATTCACTTCATGCATCATCACAGTTGACACCACATCATCACAAGTGACATCACCACAAGTAGTGACATCATCACAAATGTTCTGCCCATCTGTCAACAATCACTCAGTCACATCCAAGACTCAAAATGGATAAAATCCTGACATGCAATGCACCTTCTTTGGTAGATGAAGAGATCCATGGAAGCGTCCCACCATGGAGATTTTGCCTTGTTTCAGACCGTTAGACGGATACAAAACCCAGTTACCGATCAACATGTCTACCACATGGACCATTACGAGAAACTGGCAGTATATTCCAGGCCTCTGCAGGTGTCACGGTATACACCAAGGCGACATGTCCCTACGACAAGTGACACCTAACATGGGTAACGGAAGTGTGAATCAGAGTAAAGAGCATGGTGGAACCGTGGCATTTATGTCGGCCTTATTGCACGACACAATGTATTCGCGCCGTGATCAAGGATATCCTTTGAGTGAAGATGCAGGAGCAGAATACAAGAATGAGGATTAGGATACAGTCCCACGAATTACAAGGCAAGTTACAGACAGGTTTGGATACTTGCTGAGTGATTCTATGTGGGATTTATACTTAAAAGGGATATACTCTATGTGGGAGTAAGATTATCTGGCACATGGTAAGAGGTCTTCTATCTGATAGAATGGCCAATTCTCATGGACTAGTAGTAGAATAATCTTCCTCTCATTGTTTTAGAAAGTCATTGATCCAAATATTGCATTAGCATAGGTCCTCGTATCCGCTGTCTAACCCGTGGGGAGCGTCGTAAGCGAGTTGAGTTTTACAGTCCCTAAGTTCACTTAGGTGTATCGCAGGTCGTTCGTAATAACGCCCACTTGCGTTTACCAGGTATTGTCGACACAGCGTTTTCCTGTTCTACGTACGTACATTGGTTGTACTACGTAACAGATTAACAGTCTTGACAGCACGTCAAACCACTGCTGCTCATCCGCACAGTCGTTACTGGTAAACATCCCTTAAGTACTTAAGGTCGTTCTCAAATTTCCACGAGCTCCGTGAATTTTTGAGAACTAAATCGCTTACATACACTCGTGTTGTATAAGTGCCAGAGGTATCACTTAAGGTGATATTTATCGGCTTGTGTGACACATTGTTTGAAAGCCGCTTCCCTACTCCCTCGCGCTAACTGGTACCGAGGACCCACTAGTACTGCTTCAGGGTCTTGTCGGTAAGTTACTCGTGGCCTCCCTACTTCCTCGGAGTCGCCGGTGCCGAACCCCCCTTGGAGTCTTCAGGGTTTGTCGGCAGGGTCGCTTCGTGAATACGGGTTGCTCTGGTCAAGTGAGGTAGAGATACCAATAGGCTTGAGGACCTCAGCCCTGATTCCGGTTGGAACGGACTTACTACCCGGCGTAAAGTAGTACGGGGGGGCTAATCAAACCCTCGTCAGTCCCCGAGGACACTGCCTACGGAGGTAGAAGTGAGTGTACCAGTGCTAGCTTCGTTCACTGGTGTAGGGTCATTTTAACGAAGTCCGCTATAGTATACAGCGAAGGACCTGAACACATAAGTAGTAATTTTCAAGAATTCCTATATTGTGTTGGCTTCTCAGGCCACCATGGTTCCCGCCACCCGGCAAATGACGAGTGCAGCCGTCTATGCCCACCTTTTGGACAACGTACTTCTTCTTCCCCAAGGGCATCCTATCCGCCTCAGTTTTGAGCAACAAGGATATGAATCGGCTGATGATCTTCTGTGTATTTTTGAGAATGAACTTGAGTCTCTTGGATACACTCCTTCTGTCCTTCCCGACGGCCTGGAAAACCCGCCAACTATACCCCTTCTCATGGCGCACCGACAGATCATACGTCATTTCTTGCGCTGGCAGGCATCTTTGGAACGACAAAAGGGGACACCCTTGAAGAACTCCGAGCTTGTTGCACTTAACAATGAAGATTTTGTCCTTTACCGTCGCTCAGCCCTTGGTCAAGTCTCGACAGCAACTGCACCGGTTAATGCTCCCCCAACTGTCCAGAGCCCCATAGGAAAGACACGTTCGGCTGTCGAGGACTTCAAGCGTGGGATCAAACGTGACAAAACTCACTATCCCGTGCTTAAAGATGATCGGTACTGGGACAACTTTTATCGGTCGTTTGTTGTTACTGCCGTAACACATAACGTTGACAAAGTTCTAGATCCGACGTACATCCCTACCGATCCCTTGGAGAAATCCCTTTTTGAAGAGCAGAACAAGTTCGTATATTCTGCTCTAGAGCATACTCTCCAGACGGACATGGGCAAGAACATTGTACGCGAGCATAGTTTCGACTTCAATGCCCAGGAAGTTTTCCGTAAGGTTGTGAAACACTACACAGAGTCCGCTAGCGCGAAGATTAGTTCGTCTACTACCCTGGGATACCTTACAACTGCAAAGTACGGATCGTCATGGACTGGCACAGCAGAAGGTTTTATTCTTCACTGGAAAAATCACTTGCGCATCTACAATGACACTGTTCCTGCTGGTGAACAGCTTCCTCAGCAACTATGCCTTAGTCTTTTGGAGAATGCTGTTCATGATGTACCTGAGCTTCGACAGGTAAAAATCACTGCAACTCTTGACTTAGCAAAGGGAGGTAATCCTATTAGCTATGGTGGTTATCTCAGTCTACTACTCGCATCGGCATCGCTCTACGACAACGGCAATAATCTATCTAATTCTCGTAGTGGCAAGAACAAGCGCAACATCTATGCTAATGAACTAGAGTACAATCCGATGGATTTTGAGAGTAAACCGGATGTAGACTATGATATAGATGTGTCGCCTACCGCAATCTACGAAGCCAATGCTCATGCCCGTAAGAGCAGTTCCCGGAATCGTAGTCCGGCAACTAATCGCGAGCGACCTTACATCCCTCGTGAAATGTGGAACCTGCTCTCCGACGATGCCAAAGCCATCCTCCAAGGCTTAATAGCCCCCGGGAAGCAGGCCCCGTTGAATAATAGTTCGCCACACCAATCGTTGCAGGCCAATACGCACGATACCATTGGCGCGGAACAAATCACAACGGACACCTTCCATGATTGCGCACCCGAAACTGAATTGCTTGCCCACCTGACTGAGCGTGTTAGTCACATGAGCGACGGCGACATACGTAAGGTACTTGCCGCATCTCGTAATGGTCCCGCCTATGATGAGCCCACACCACTGCAATCTAACGTACTTCAATATCAAGTGTCTCGTCACAACGTCATTGAAACTACGGCAGCCCTCGTCGACCGTGGAGCCAATGGAGGTCTTGCCGGCAGTGATGTCATGGTCTTGCATAAAACAGGTCGTTCTGCAACCATCACAGGTATCAATGATCATACCTTGTCCGATTTGGACATTGTCACCGCTGCTGGCTACACTGAATCCCAAAATGGCCCCATCATTCTCATTATGAACCAATACGCCCATTTGGGACAGGGTAAAACTATCCACTCCAGTGCACAGCTTGAACACTATCGCAACCATGTCGAAGACCGTTCCCGTACTGTAGGAGGTAACCAGCGAATTGTAACATTGGATGACTACATCATCCCATTGCACATTCGACAAGGACTCGCGTACATGGATATGCGGCGTCCTACCGACAAGGAACTTGCGACCCTTCCACACGTTGTCCTAACCTCCGACGTCGACTGGGATCCCTCCGTACTTGACCACGAAATTGATCTCGCAACCTCTTGGTATGATGACATATATGATTTGCCTCAATCACCTTACGTTGAACCACGTTTTGACCATACAGGCAAATACCTCCATCGTCACATTTCCCTTTGCAACCATCGCGATGACGTTGTTGACCGTGTATTATATTGCCAACAGCACCTCGTCACGAAAAATGTGCAAGATTATGAGGCCCTTCGTCCGTGTTTTGGATGGGTCTCTGCTGAAACCGTTCGCAAGACCATCATGGCGACCACGCAGCATGCACGCGAAGTATATAACGCTCCGTTACGCAAACATTTTAAGTCTCGCTTTCCCGCTCTAAATGTACACCGTCGTAATGAACCAGTTGCTACCGATACCATTTGGTCCGACACCCCTGCTGTCGATAATGGTGCTAAATTTGCACAACTTTTCGTTGGTCGACGCTCCCTTGTCACCGACGCTTACCCCATGAAAACTGACAAAGAATTCGTCAATACCCTTGAGGACCATATCCGTTACCGGGGTGCCATGGACAAATTGATTAGCGATCGTGCCCAGGTTGAAATCAGCAAAAAGGTCACCGATATTACACGCGCATATAATATCGACCAGTGGCAAAGTGAACCAAACCATCAACACCAAAACTTTGCCGAACGTCGTATTGCCACTATCGAGGCTAATACCAACAACATTCTCAATCTTTCCGGTGCCCCTGATTCCGCCTGGTTACTTTGCGTGACATATGTTTGTTATGTTTTCAACCATTTGGCACATGAATCCCTAGATAACCGCACTCCCCTTGAAGTCCTCACCGGCTCCACGCCTGATATCAGTGTTCTCCTTCAGTTTCATTTTTGGGAACCGGTCTATTATAAGCTCGAAAATGCGACATTTCCTTCTGGTGGTACCGAACAACAAGGACGTTTTGTTGGCATCGCCGACTCCGTCGGCGACGCTCTCACTTATAAGATCCTTACCCACACCACCAACCGCATTCTTCATCGCTCTAGTGTCCGTTCTGCGACCATTCCCGGACAAACCAACCTACGCCTTACGCCACAGGATGGGGAGAGTGGTCCTAAACCCATCAACTTTATCAAGTCGCGTAGAACCGAAAACAAAAATTCCTATGCCATTAAGGAGTTGCCTGGTTTCACACCTGATGACCTTATAGGTCGTACGTTCCTCACCGACACTCGGGATGATGGGGAGCGTTTGAAGGCACGAATCACGCGGAAAATATTGGACCCAGACAAGCCCTCGGATGTAAAGTTCCTTGTCGAAATCAATGATGGTGAATATGACGAGATTCTAGCATACAACGAAATTCTAGATAAAATCGAGACGAATCTAGATAAGGAACTCCATGACACGGAACGACAGTGGAGTTTTAAGGACATCGTCGCGCACGAAGGACCTCTTTTACCACGCGATAAGAACTACAAGGGGTCCAGATTCAACGTACTTGTCAATTGGGAGACTGGGGAGTCTACCTATGAGCCGCTAGACGTTATCGGTGTCGATGACCCAATTACATGCGCTGTCTATGCTAAGAGTCAAGGACTATTAGACACTCCAGGATGGAAGAAATTCAAGCGCCTCGTAACTAGGGATAAGCAGGTCCAGCGACTCGTCAACCAAACTCGTCAGCAGACTAGTCGAGTCGAGCCCACTCACAAGTTTGGCTACCAAATTCCTCGCGACCATAAGGATGCCATTGCTATTGATACGCTCAATGGTAATCGTAATTGGCAAGATGCAGAGAGTATTGAGAGAGCCCAGCTCCACGAATATGAGACTTTCGTTGACATCGGTAAGGCTACCACACTCGGTAAACATGTTACGAATGCACCCAAAGGCTACAAGAAGATTCGTGTCCATACCGTATACGACGTCAAGCATGACGGTAGGCACAAGGCCAGAATGGTTGCTGGAGGGCATCTAACTCCTGTCCCAACCGAAAGCGTGTACTCTGGTGTGGTCTCTCTACGCAGTCTTCGTATTGTTGTCTTCCTTGCTGAATTAAATGGACTTAAGCTATGGGGAGCTGACATAGGCAATGCGTATCTGGAAGCAAAAACAAAAGAGAAGGTGTTCATTGTTGCAGGCCCAGAATTCGCTGAACTCGAGGGACACATACTTGTTATCAACAAGGCACTCTACGGACTTCGAAGCAGTGGCCTACGTTGGCACGAACGGTTCGCAGATACCCTTCGCGATCTAGGTTTCACCGCTAGCAAGGCAGATTCTGATGTTTGGATGAGAGAGAATAGTGGTGTCTATGAGTACATTGCAGTTTACGTCGATGATATAGCCGTTGCTGCCCAGGACCCCGAAGGAATCATCCGTCAACTCAAGGAAAAGTACAAGTACAAACTAAAGGGTGTAGGCCCATTGCAATACCATCTGGGGTGTACTTTCGAACGCGATAAGGATGGTACGCTGTCGTATCACCCAAGGAAGTACATATCGAGAATGATGGAACAATATGAGCGAATCTTCAAGGAACCAACAAGGATGTACGTATCGCCGCTGGAGAAGGGCGATCACCCAGAGTTGGATTCGACTCCTGAACTTGATGAAAACGGTATCAAACAGTACCAGTCTCTTATTGGTAGTTTGCAATGGTTGATTACGCTTGGCCGCTTTGATATAGCGACAGCAGTCATGAGCATGTCTAGATACCGGGTGGCACCTCGTGAGGGGCATCTTGACAGACTAAAAAGGATGTACGGATACATCAAGAAAATGAAGAATGGTGCAATCAGGGTCCGAACCGATGAACCAGAATATACAGACCTCCCCGACAAACCACGTGATTGGACGACTTCGGTGTATGGGAATGTTAAAGAACTGCTTCCCCATAATGCCCCGACGGCTCTTGGAAAGTACGTGATGCTGACCAGTTACGTTGACGCAAATCTATACCATGACATGGTAACGGGTCGCTCCGTAACGGGTGTTTTACACCTTGTCAACCAAACCCCATTTGAATGGTATTCCAAAAGACAAGCAACCGTCGAGACAGCCACGTACGGTTCAGAATTTGTTGCCGCACGTATTGCAGTCGAGCAAATTATAGACATACGAACCACCTTACGATTCCTTGGAGTTCCCATACGGGGCAAGTCGGTACTTTTCGGAGACAATCAATCGGTCATTATTAGTTCGACGGAACCGCAGTCTCCAATCAACAAGCGACACAACGCATTGTCCTACCACAGGGTGCGTGAGGCAATTGCCGCTGGGATTGTTGATTTTCGGAAGATCTTGGGTGCTGAGAATGTTGCCGACGTCCTCAGTAAGCATTGGGGTTTCCAACAAGCGTGGCCTGTTCTAAAACCACTTTTGTTTTGGCAAGGAGACACATCAAAATGTGAGGTAAAGGATTCCAAGCCATCAAGTCAGGCCGATGGGGAGTGTCACGGTATACACCAAGGCGACATGTCCCTACGACAAGTGACACCTAACATGGGTAACGGAAGTGTGAATCAGAGTAAAGAGCATGGTGGAACCGTGGCATTTATGTCGGCCTTATTGCACGACACAATGTATTCGCGCCGTGATCAAGGATATCCTTTGAGTGAAGATGCAGGAGCAGAATACAAGAATGAGGATTAGGATACAGTCCCACGAATTACAAGGCAAGTTACAGACAGGTTTGGATACTCGCTGAGTGATTCTATGTGGGATTTATACTTAAAAGGGATATACTCTATGTGGGAGTAAGATTATCTGGCACATGGTAAGAGGTCTTCTATCTGATAGAATGGCCAATTCTCATGGACTAGTAGTAGAATAATCTTCCTCTCATTGTTTTAGAAAGTCATTGATCCAAATATTGCATTAGCATAGGTCCTCGTATCCGCTGTCTAACCCGTGGGAAGCGTCGTAAGCGAGTTGAGTTTTACAGTCCCTAAGTTCACTTAGGTGTATCGCAGGTCGTTCGTAATAACGCCCACTTGCGTTTACCAGGTATTGTCGACACAGCGTTTTCCTGTTCTACGTACGTACATTGGTTGTACTACGTAACAGCAGGCTTCGGCAACTCAACAACAACATGAAGAGCCAGGTATTTTAGATTTACCTCCCCAGGCACTATCGGACTTGGCGATCACTCAAACACTCAAATCACAACAAATCACCCTACCTTTGATCCCGTTACCTCAGCGTAGAACAATGGGTCTGATAAATTAGAAAACTGCAACGATAACGGGCTAAAACATGTCTGTGGGACCAAAGGATTGTAGATACAATAAAAAGACGTAAAACAAAGACCTATAAGCATAAACCCAAGATAAAGGGATAAAGAACCCACATATGCTTGCCGTAGGGTTTTTCTAAGTTTGGATGACTACGTGAAAGCTGCAGTAACCAACGTTGAGAACAAGCTTTTCAAAATTGGGCAGAGGTTTACCACGCGGTCAGGACACACGGTTATATTGCAATGATACCATCCGGAATCGGATGTATCACCAGTGTTGGGAGCGGGGAAGGCTAACTACTACCAAAATCTGATTGTAATCTTGCAACGGGCAGTTGAATTGGGGCGGATTGATATCTTTGTGCAAGTGTTGATGCTGTCGCAATATCTTGCTCAGCCCAGGGAGGGACATTTGGATCAAGTGTTTCACATATTTGGATATCTGAAGGTACATGGACGATCTAAAGTTGTTTTTGACAATACATTTTTTTGTGGAAAGGCAAGTTTACTCAGTGTGATTGGCAGGATTTCTACCCTGACGCGAAAGAACCGATTCCGGGTAATATGCCGGAGCCTCGTGGTAAGGAAGTTCAGTTGAGTGCTTTTGTTGATGCAGATCATGCGGGCAATCAGGTGACGCGTCGTTTGAGAACGGGTGTTTTGATATTTGTGAATAAGGCACCGGTGATATGGTTTTCGAAGCGACAGAACACTGTGGAAACATCTATGCTTGGTTCGGAATTTGTTGCCATGAAGATTGCAACGGAGCTATTGATTGGTTTGCGGTAAAAACTTTGAATGATGGGTTTGCCTCTGGATGGACCGGCAAACATTTTTGGGGACAATCAATCAGTAGTTACCAATGCGTTGTGATTGGAGTTGGTTTTGAAAAAGAAATATGTTAGCATTTGCTATCATTGTGTGAGAGAAGCGTGTGCAGCCGACATCATTCGGATTGCTTGTGAGAGTACCAAGACAAACCTAGCGGATTTGCTAAAGAAGAATTTGGATGGTCATCGGATTCAAGAACTAGTTTTGCGGATCTTGTATTGACTTTATTTGGGTCCCTTGCTTTGGAAGAAGCATTGTACCTCCCACTGTGCGGAATTGCATTACAAGAGTGGGTTTCTGTGAGCGTTGTTACAACGTGAATATGATTTTTATATTTGTTTTTAAGATGGTTGTCGATTTGGTTGTTGATCATGGATTTGGTCATGATCCCAGATACTGGACAGATTGTTTGGTCACCTTATCATTCTGAGTTATGAATAATAATGTGAGGGGACTGAGCAAATCCAGTGGTAGTGGACCTGGTGATGTGACATAGGTAGTATGTCACAGCCCCTATAATTCAATCTTATGTTGCGTATCATCACGTCCTGTATGGAATGTACTGTAAATTATGGACCTACGTATCCACTACAGTGAGATTAACAGAAGGTGGACTTATCTCAATTCAAAATTTACAGTTAGCATCAATGGTATCCGTGTCAAATAGCTGCTCTCCCCTGGTGTATAGAACCAGTCTGCTACGCACAACAAGCAAATTGGGGTTTTATATTTGTGGGCCTAGTTTACAGCCAAGGATGAATCTGACTCCCACTCCAGGTAGTATGAAATTGTATAACTCAAATGTTTTTATATCTGATCTCTTGTCTGCTTATACAATGAAATATGCATCTACTTTAATGTAGCTTATTTTCTGCCTAGACCTAGCAGCTCTGCCTCCGTTTTGGACTGTTGCTTGTAATTTACCTTGGAGAGCCTTACATGAAGGCAAGTCCAAAAAATCATACCAAACCTTTCACAGTACATTTTACAAGGTAAACATTGCAACTCTTTGCATTTGATTAGATGCTTTTTAATATTTCTGAGAGGCCTCTTGGTAGTCCACATCCCGGGGTGGTTTGCCTGTTTGATGCATTGTGCATCAACACAGTAGTTTGATGTCTTGCCGTTGCGACGGGAATGGTGGCAACGCGTAGATTGCTGCTTTTGTCAAAGTCACTTTGAATGATGAAGCAAAAATCTTACAGTAGGTAGCTTCAGGTCCTACTTTTGTTTCACTAGAACAGGAGATATACTTTCAAACAATGTTGCATTGGTGGAATCCCAATACAGACAAGAAGTCCGAGAACTAACCTTACGGCTCGTACTTTGCCATTGCGGCTAGCTGCTTTTATTTAAAACTGCAATCAAGATGCTTGAAAGGTCAGTACCATATATCATGCCAGATAACAATCAAATTGATGACGTAACGAACCAATTGCCCACAGTTTGCGTTCAAATGTCTATGTAACATTTGACGGTGACATGAGTTGACAGCGAAATACGGTTTTCACTGTTGCGGCCTTATTCACAGTCACTGCCTTGCCGCTATTTTCCAATGTGTCCGAGTAACGGTAACTCTGTACTTACTTATCTGAAGTCGTTGACAGTCAAGTTCAGGCTGCCCAAGCCTCCTCCGTTGTCAGGCCGAAAAACAGGCCTTCACGAATCTAACTCATTGTTACTGTCAGGCTTTTCGCCGTGGAGTCGCAAGATTTTCTTACCCGTGAATAGGGTTTATACTACGAGAAGCAGATGTGGAGCTTCCTATATAAGAGAAAGAAGGCTTTGTATCAAGGCCTCATTCATGATTTAAGGCCTTTAGTAAAATTTGGGATAAAATCAAAATCAAAGGTACTGGCATTTATTTGCTTGAGCGATGAAAAGAACTATCGCAAGCCATAAAACTGGCATGTGGAAGAAGGGAAAAGCACCTATCGTCCCCGTCACAGTGTTGACGGGGTTCCTGGGCTCAGGTAAAACGACATTGCTGAATCATATTTTGGAGGATGATACCCACAACATGAAGTTTGCAGTCATTGAAAATGAATTCGGAGAAGTCGGAATCGACGAAACAATCTTGTCTGAAAATGTCGATGAAGAGATCATTGAGGTAATGAATGGCTGTATCTGCTGTACTGTTCGCGGAGACCTCGTCGTTGCCCTAAAAAAGCTGTACAAGAAAGTTGAGAGCTTTAATGGTGTCATAATTGAAACAACAGGTCTAGCAGATCCCGCTCCAGTTGTTCAAACTTTTTTCGTGGACGAAGACCTTCGCAAAATGTACAAGCTCGACAGCGTCATAACAGTGACGGACGCCAAGCATATTAATATCCGTCTAGACGAAAAGAAACCGGAAGGCGTCGAGAATGAAGCCTTGGAGCAAGTTGCCTTCGCTGACAAGATTATACTCAATAAAGTTGATTTGGCAGAAAATGAAGCCGAGCTTTCGGCAACTATGGCTCGGCTAAAAAGCATTAATCCTACTGCTCAGATTCTCAGTTGCAGCTACAGCAAGATCTCTCCCAAGGAATTACTCGGTATCAATGCCTTCGATTTGAAACGAGTACTCAAGTTCGACCCGGAATTTCTCGATGAAGGCCAAGAGCATCAGCATGACTCATCTGTAGTGTCGACTGCATCCAAGATTGAAGGTGAGTTCAATCACGAAATGTTGCTTCGCTGGATTGAGCGCTTGGTCGTCGAAGACGGTGCGAACTTGTACCGATATAAGGGTGTGCTAGCTGTCAAAGGAAAAAAGGAGAAGTTTGTGTTCCAAGGCGTCGGAATGATGTTTTCTGGCTCGTTCGAGGGCAAGTGGAAAAAGAATGAAAAGAGAGAAAGTCGTTTTGTATTCATAGGCAAGAATTTGGATAAAGAATTCCTCAAGTACGGCTTTGAAGCCTGCCTTGTCAAGGACAAGCTTCGTTTTGCGATTGGGCAGTCGGTCGAAGCTAACTGTGGAAAATGGAAGAAGGGCAAGGTCATTGAGCACTGGGATGACGGAAACGCATACCGCGTCCGCCTCACCAACTCAAACGAGGTCTGGGCACCTCTTGATATCGATGCATACATCCGTGCCACCGGAACTGTCTAGTTGACCGTGAGTTTACAGTAGTGATTGGCATCAGCTTAAAGAGTAAAAATGTCCTGAACCATGTGACATAAATGAACCGCATCTGGTAGTGTAGGATGATGTATTGGATGAGCGTTCATTTCCAACGTTATTTTACATCTGACGGGCCCTGCGGATGCGATCAACCAATGTTCTGGAAAGATTTGAATGCCATGAATCAAATAAGACAACACCACAAGTTTCCCTTGAAGGGCAAGCACAGTATGAAACATAACCAATGAAAAAGAATATATACAAAGTAAAAAAATACATCGTTTAGCTCAAAGGTGACAGTGAATTCACCTGGAAAACCGGAGGAGTCAAAAAGCCAATGAATGCAGTACAACGATCGGAAAGGCGATGAATGGCAGAACTCTGCACAGGCGTTAGTAAACGGCTTACAAAAACAGTGATTCGCCCAAATAACGGTTACCATTTGGATTACAGCCCCAAAACTGTACCGAATTACACATTGGCAAGGGTTCCAGAGTACATGTTTTCCTATGACGGCCGTGGTTTTTTTGCGCCAGGCTTCTCATTAGTTCCAGCCGTATCCGTTGGTTCCAGAGTTGCCACTTTTTCTACTGCAGTCTTGGGGGCGTAGCCCAAATACCGAGCAATCTTTGGAGTAATCGGTAACGCAACCGCCAATCGTACCGGTTCAGTGAACTTGGTGGCAATCCAAGCTACTGCCAGATTGGCGTACGTCGGATTGCTCTCCACTACATGTGCGTAGGGCTGCGTAATGCTGTGGTGCTGCATGAAATCTACCACCAATTGGACGGTATCTTTTGTTTCGTCGGCTTGTCCCAGAAAACCAAACACACTGGCTGGATCCAAAACGCCGGACTGGACTCCCATAAACAAGCAGCCGAGAGTCGTTAAGTACAGTGATCCGTACGTGACCACAAAAACGGGTCCGTACTGTTGAAACATGGCCTTCACAGATTTGGCACCGGCTCGTGCCGATTGTCCCGGATGCTCCGTAAATTCATCATAGTGCCCCCGAGCGTTGGTACGAATTTTTGACGCGCGTTCCCGCCATTGCTGCCTGTTGTCGTCGTATCGCTCCCGAAATGTACGTTTCGTGTCCTCGTCGATGCGTTCTTCTTCCTTCTGTGCAGTACTACTAGTATCGGAGGATCGTTCCAAGTCCAACTGCTCCTTCGTGCTGGTTTGGACTACATCGACGCTAGATCTACTACTATTTGAAGATTTTCCCGAACTTGCAGCGGACGTGGGGGCGCTAACGGAAGACTTCCATCGGATCGATTGTTGATTCAGAAAGGGCTGAGACGGTTGGAAACATTGTCGCTGGAAGGCGTGAGGGTCTCTTATTGCCTTAGAATTGGGAAAGGTGGATAAGAATGAAAGAAGAGCCGGAGAGTTCGGCAGTAATGACGACCGATTCGACGGCAGCAACGAAGTGGTGTAGGCGGGTGTCGAAGAAAAACGATTCGACGAAAGTGCTACTCCTTCTCGTAAAGGGCATCCAGCAGCAAGTTTAACACCACACAGCCGTTCGGCTCGCTTTGCAACAACGCGCGATGCTAGCATAGCAACCACTTTGTATTCGCAGTAAAAGATTCGCTCGTATGCAGACGCTGTGTCGTAAAAATCTCAGGATTCGTGGGTGGATTGTTTTTCTTCGTCGTAGGACGGTGTGTCTCGATGAGGCCACCGTACCGGTACTTCCCAGGTAATTACGGAATGAATGATTTGTCTTATTAGTACTCGGTGTAGTCGGTAGCGAATAATCACAGTCGATATAAAACAGGTGGCGTGAGAAAAGAAATCCGTCGAACATTCATTCCGTGAACAGCGAGATTCGTACGTCAGATGTCCGGTGGAGATAAGCTTGCAGTTAGGTCGACTCATTCACGACTTAATTCCCTTCGCATGACTGAAAGTGAGTCTGACTCACTGTTAGTCATTGTCAAGCCATCTTTGTTCTTTCACAGCGTTTGACGCTGCTGATGATTCGTTTATTGATTTTGCTTGCTCCCTCTTTTCAAGGGGCTATTCAACAATAAACCCCGTTCAGGCTCCGCTTTGTACACCCAATCCTTTTGTAGACATGGTCTTACCTGCAAGTAGTACACTCGGCAGCGTTCGTATTTCGAATGCCGGTGTTGCCTCTGTGCGCGGTCTGTATCGACCGCGGCCGTTTACAGTAGTTCCGACGGGTTTTGCCAAAGTCTGCAATGCGATGAATTGGCCAGCGACTGAGACTTGGCACAAACTTGCGGTTGCGGATATGCCCTGGTGGGAGCACGAACACAACTGCAGCTATTTATATTTCCATGTTGACGGTACCTGTTGGCTAGACGAACCCTCCGGAAATGGCGTCTACATTGCCCCATACGATACACTTGATAGTGTGCCGTCATGCACATTGGTGCCTACCCAGGGATGGACACCGCTAGGGCAGGCTCCGTTGCCGCTACCGACCATTGAGCTCGTACAACAATAGCAGCAGTGGGAGCCATGCCTGCGCCGATACAACAAACGAAAGGTTGTACTTGTAAACAAAAGAGATCCTTTAAGCCTCTGCGTTCTAAAGCGAAAAAGAATCTAGATTTCGGTTACGTAACCAAAGGCAATCGGAATGATCTGAGACGAGATGCATGGTTTCTATTCGTTTACACGCTCAATGTATTCTCCCTTGTCGGTGTCAACCTTAATTTTGGCTCCCTGTTCCACAAAGCCAGGTACACTAATCACGGCTCCACTGGAAAGGGTTGCAGGCTTGGTGTAGCCCTGAGCTGTGTTGCCCTTCATGTTGGGCTCGGTTTCGACGACTTCGTAGACAGCCGTCGAGGGGACAACGACCTCAATAATTTTATCTTTGAAAAGTACTAGAGAAATTTCGCTGCCCTCCGTAATCCATTTGACTTTATCGTCGACTACCTTGTCACTGACGGGAATTTCCTCGAATGTTTCCGAATTCATAAAAAAGAATGTGTTCTGCAGTATTGGAGAGATTGTGTTTGTCAGACAAGACTTTGTGAGAACCAGGCCAGACCACACGTCCAAAATCATAATTATCGCCATCGGCTTTATGTAAAGTAGGTACGTACACCTTCTGAGTAAGTAAACTGTGCGCCAATCTTTTCAATCAAGGCCGTTTCGAACTTTTCTCCGCTTCGGTATGTGTTCTCAATGGTAGTGCCCCGCATTAAATTCTTAAACTTGATGGTCGTCTTGGCAGCACCTCGGGCCTGTTTCATGATGGAAAAGTTCAGTACCTTGTAAGGTTCGCCGTCAATCTCGACGGTTAGTCCATTCTTAATATCGGATGTGTCCACAGCGACGGACAAGCTTGAGGCTGACCGCGCAAAAGCTGGCGTCGGTGGTAAAAACGCTGATGCCGACCCAATCAAGGCCAGGAAAGGCGCACTCAGCAGGACAATGGAAGAAGTGAATTTCATGTTTGATCTTTTACTTCGAAAGTTTTGAAGATTGCTCGTGCTCTTGCTGAACTTCCAAGGTTCCCCAGTGCTTGTACCGAAAGATTTCTACGTCCAGGTATAGATAGCTCTGGCGGCGAAAAAAGGGCGAAGGTTGTCCGACGGGATAGCTCGTGATATGGTCTGGTTCGTTTTGTGTGGTGTTGGGATTCTGGTCACGCTCGTGATGCTGATGGTGTAGGAGGGAGTCGTTCGTATGTGGGTCTTGTCGGCATCCATTCTCCCGCGTCTGTCCGTTGCTACCTCGTTCTAAAAATGAACGAACGGCATACAAACGTCAGTCCAGTCTGTCAGGCTCTCCCTCTCGACCGACACAATGGGCACGTTACCTATCCCCCCACTTGATATGCCAGTCAAATTTTCAAAATAGAGAGAGTTCGGAATTGAGAATCTGTCTCTCCGATATGTACAAAATTCTCCGCTCCACGTGTGGAATTGGTGTGTTCCTTTGCTTGTTTGTCTGCGCCTTCGATAAGACGGACAGGAGGACCACACCACCAACAACACACGCCCTGAGGAACGACTGACGGTGATGGATGTACCGCAACGAAAGCGAAAAAGAACAACCAACACAAAAACGGCAAACGCTTCATTCAACTGATTGATTACCAATCAACGATCCAAACATTGGGGTAGACAATCTTCCGCTGCTGCTTTTTACGATGACAAGATGGGATAGCAATCGACGTCAAGTGTCATCGACGCTTTTGCTGTACTGCGCGGTATCGTGTGAGGCATTTTCCGGGTCGTTCTACACGCACACGCAGCCGTCCGCACCGACACGGCCATCCTTTGTCGGAACGAGGAGTGCCGGTACACGTTTGTTTGCCAAGAAGAAGAAGTCTCCGGCAGCAATGGCTCTGGAAAAGCTGGACAAT
This sequence comes from Phaeodactylum tricornutum CCAP 1055/1, assembly GCF_000150955.2. NCBI lineage: Eukaryota > Bacillariophyta > Bacillariophyceae > Surirellales > Neidiaceae > Phaeodactylum > Phaeodactylum tricornutum. The sequence continues at coordinate 49,691 of NC_011699.1, forward strand.
CTCTCCTTTTTGGACGAGGAAGTACCCTTGTCCAAAAAAGAACAATTGCAACTGGAAAAGAAGCAACAGAAATTGGTGAAACAGCAGCAGGAACTGCAAGCCATCGACGCTGTGGAAGACGAATCTTCTGCTAAAATCAAGACGCCGGTTGAAAAGCACGCCGCACAAGGCGATAGTGTGGAGTTTCAGCCGTCACAACCAAAGAAATTGAGTAAAAAGGAAGAAATGTTACAAAAGGCGCTCGAGTTAGAAGCTGCCGATGAAGCCAGTGCGAACGCTATTTCTTCGGATTTTGACGAACCTCAGCTATCAAAAAAAGAACTCAAGGCCTTACTGAAAAAGGAAGAGAAAATGGCGGCCAAACTTGAGAAGAAAATGGCCAAGAAACAGCAAGTCGTAGACAATGACGAGCGTGACGAGAGTCTGACTGCAACAGATGCAACGGTCGACGATGAAATTTCGGTAAACATGGATGTAAACGAAGTCTTCAATGGTGAAGAGACAGATGAGGAAGCCCCGAAAATTAGGTTGAGTTTGGAGGACAAGATTCGCAAAGAACGACCGCCGCCAAGAATTCGTGTCATGGAAAGCTCACAGCCTGGTTACCAGTCTCTCCGCCTCGAAGATATCGGAATTACCTTTCGCAACCAAGAAGTCTTGAAAGACGTGACTTGGGGTGTGCAAACTGGGGATCGAATTGGACTGGTCGGGGCGAATGGTGCTGGGAAAACGACACAGCTACGCATTTTGGCTGGCGAACTAGAACCTACGACCGGGGACGTCGTCAAGTCGAGCAAGGATTTGCGAGTCGCCATGCTCCGACAAGAATTTATCGATGAGCTGGTTCCGGAACGCACCTTGCGAGAAGAGTTTCTGAGCATTTTTGGAGTAGAAAATCAAATTCTGGAGGATCTCAAGAGTTCGGAACAGGAACTCGAGAGCACCCCGCCGGAAAATTCCGAAAAAATGCAAGAAATTCTGGATCGTATGCAGGAACTCCAAAATAAGGCAGAAAACAAGGCTGTTTATGCGCTGGAGTCTCGTGTGCAGAAAGTTATGGACTTGATGGGTTTCACGGATGATGAAACGGAAGATCTGGTTGCTAGCTTTTCTGGTGGCTGGAAAATGCGCATTGGACTCGGCAAAGTTTTGCTTAAAGATCCAAATATCTTACTGCTTGATGAACCTACCAATCATTTAGATCTGGATAGTGTGGAATGGTTGGAATCGTTCCTGCGTCAGCAAAATATTCCCATGGTGATTGTAAGCCACGATCGCGAGTTTTTGGATCAAGTCTGCACCAAAATCGTCGACGCTGAAGGTGGTATCTGTACCGAGTATGAGGGCAACTACTCGCGATTCCTGCAGCTGAAGAAAGCCCGTATGGACGCCTGGCAGGCGGCGTACGATGCTCAGGAAAAGAAAATCAAAGAAGAGCGCAAGTGGATTCAAAAATTCAAAGTAAAACAACCGCAGGCTGTAAAGCAGCGCCAAGCCAAGCTTGAAAAACAAATCAAGAGTGACGACTATGTCAAGAAGCCTCCATTTGTCGGCAAACCTTTCCGGTTTCGTTTTCCGGACGCACCTCGTCTAAGTCCAGAGGTAGCCAATGTCAAACATTTGTCTCACGCATATCGTAACGAACAAGCTCAGAATCGTTTGTTTGAAGATTGTGAGCTCTTTATTGAGAAGGGCGATCGGATCGCTGTACTCGGGCCCAATGGTTCGGGCAAGTCGACACTTTTGCGATTGTTGGTTGGTCGAGAGAAGCCCGACGATGGGAGTGCCGAAATCATAGGACAAAATGTGATAATGAACTATTTTGAACAGAATCAAGCGGACGCACTTGATCTCGACAAAACTGTGTTGGAGACAATACAAGGCAACAGCAGTGGTCAGTCCTACAACGAACTCCGAGCGCTACTAGGACAATTTCTGTTCAAGGGAGATGCAGTCGACAAGAAGATTGAATTCTTGAGTGGAGGAGAAAAGGCACGGCTTTCTTTATGTTGTATGATGCTTCGACCGGCCAACTTGTTGATTTTGGACGAACCGACCAATCATTTGGATATTCCGGCGAAAGAGATGCTTGAGGAAGCTCTGCAACACTTTATGGGTTCAATCATGGTTGTATCCCACGATCGTTACTTTATTTCCAAGGTCGCTACTTCCATTGTAGCGATTGAAGATCGCAAGCTGGCCAAGTATCAGGGCGATTACAAGTTTTACATGGAGAAGAGCACGCACATCAAGGAAAAAGTGGAAGCCCGGTACGTCAGTGGTGTAGATCGTATCGAATCGGCACCCATTATTGATCTGGAAGAAATCGTCAAGCCGAAAAAGAATTTTGGTGGAGCCAAAACAGCCGGCTTGGTAACGAGAAAAGACAAGGGTATCAAGAATGCTAAGCGAATGAAAACTTAAACTGCACTAATAGAATCCCAACCATTGCTGTGGATGAAAGTATGGACTTGGCTATGATTAGTTGAAAGACTCGAAAAGAGAGTTTTTGCAGCAGCTTCTAAGGGTTGATTGAAGTAGGTTTTGTGGGTTCGATGCTTGTCGATTGTTTCCAGTTATACTTACGCACGAACAGGCAAGCGTTCGAGCGCGACTTTACTGTCCCATCCATGCGGTTGTTCGAAAGTTTTCTCCCGGGAAAGTCACCTTGCCTGCTTCCAGTTCGGCCTCGATACGCAAGAGTTGATTGTATTTGGCCAAACGTTCCGATCGGCAGGGCGCGCCCGTCTTGATCTGTCCCGTGCACAATCCGACGGCTAAATCAGCAATGTAGGTATCTTCGGTTTCGCCGGAACGGTGAGACGTCATAACACCCCAACCTGCTTTTTTCGCCTTGGTCACGGCAGCGATGGATTCGGAAATGGAACCGATTTGGTTTACCTTGAGCAACAAGCACGTGCAGGCCTTTTCGTCAATGGCACGTTCAATCTTTTCAATGTTAGTGACGGTCAAATCGTCACCAACCACTTGGAAGGTGGCACCATTCTTGGTTGTAAATTTGGACCAGTTCTCCCAGTCGTCTTCGTCAAAGGGGTCTTCGATGGTGACGATGGGAAAGTCGGCTGCCAGCGACTGGTATAAATTACCGAGTTCTTCTCCAGATACAATGTCACCATCGTACTTGAAGTCCAAATCGTATTCATCTTTGCCCTTGACTTTAAACTCGCTCGCGGCAACATCGAGACCAATCTTGCATTTACCATCGTATCCGGCCTTGGAAATTGCTTCCATGATGAGTTCACAGCCTTCGCGGTTGTCACATGGCGGAGCGAATCCACCTTCGTCGCCAATCAGAGTCGCGTCGCCACCAAACTTGGCCTTGATGATTTTCCCCAAGGTATGGTACACTTCGCAACCAATCTGCATGGCTTCGGCAAATGATTTGGCACCCGTCGGGATAACGAAATATTCCTGAAAGGCGAGTTTGTTCCCCGCATGGGAGCCTCCATTAATAACGTTGAAGCAGGGGACGGGCATAGTGTAGGTGTCCAGATTGTTGCCGGCTAGATCGGCAAAATGCCGATAAAGGGGGACTTTCTTCGCGGCGGCTCCGGCTTTGGCAACGGCAAGGCTGACCCCCAAAATGGCGTTGGCCCCGAGGTTGGCCTTGTTGGGTGTTCCGTCAAGTTCCAGCATGACGTCGTCGACGGATCCCTGTCCGACCGGATCCATACCCATGACGGCTGGTCCGAGTATGTCGTTGACGTTCTGTACGGCCTGGAGGACACCCTTGCCCATGTAGCGGTCGCCGCCATCGCGCAGCTCGACAGCTTCGTAGGCACCGGTGGAAGCCCCGGACGGTACCGACGCGCGGAAGACTCCGTCGGCGGTCGTCACTTCGACCTCCACGGTAGGATTGCCGCGGGAATCCAAAATCTCACGGGCGAGAACGCCCGTGATGCCGGACATGGCGAGTGTAGTGACGGAGGACGAAGCCGAACCCCGCGTGGTACTTGTCAAAGAAGTCGTCGTCGACCGTGGAGCAAAGGCTAGCGTGGTGCCTGTAAAGTAGACAAACGTGGTGAGTGAGAACAGTGTCTGTAGGGCAAGCCGTCGTTCCGATAGACAAGAAGATGTCGTTTGATTCGATGAGAATAACCACCGTTCGGATCGTTGGTGCTATCCGATCCACATGGAACGACTCCATCGGCGCTGCGGCTTTTCGACGCGTCCGTTATGCATACCGACAGTAGCGAATCTCCAGGCAAAAACAGGAGTCGTCACGTACCAGCAACCGCAAAGAGAGCCAAGAGAGTCGAAGGCTTGAAAAGCATGACAACGGTGAAGATCTGCAAAAGTCAAATGTATCCGTCGTCGTTTTGTGTCCAGTGAAACTGCTACGCTACAGTTACTACTACCGACAGTGAGTGGATCTTCGTCGATACTCTTGGCACGGCGTGTTCCTCATCCTAACCCCATCCTCTCCAGGAGCTACGTCGACGTACACATTGTACGGTATCTTTTCCAACGGAGGGGTTCTCGGGATTGGGCGACGGAATCTTCTCGATTGGTTCGCAAAGGATCGCGAACCTGCCGCAACATGGGAGTCGTGAAATAGGCTCTAACTGGAAGTGAACTCATAGAGGTAGCAAAGACAGACGAGACAGCCTCCGCTTGGAATGCCTGTGCGCGCATATCGCTGCGTGAGTGAGTGTCACAGGTAGATGGTTGTGCTACGTTTTTGTGAGAAATCGATACATCTAACCGCGGAATACCAGTGACTGTGAAACCACCGTATGTTATTCCACGCGGCATGTTGCCACTCCCGCAATCCATCGCCGTCCGCACATCCAGTCTCCGGTTGGAAACCTGAGACTTGTCCGACGCGTGACAGACGATCGCCGTCCATCGCGCAACGTCTCGTTGGTTCCATCGAGTCGGTCCATCAATCCATCAGGCACATCACACAGGTTCAACTTGGACTCCTCTCTCCCTGTCAACCGTAGCGCCGGTGGGCGGGATCGATCAATACGAACGTCCGTAATCGACACGGGATAATTCATGTGACGGTGATTTCATCAATCGATCAATCGATCGATCGATCAGTCGGTACCGAACAGGCAATTAGCCAAGCGGTAAAATCCCACTTTTGCGAACAAGAGGTAGAAAGTTGCTACGAACCGCAACGTTACGCCTATTCAACTTCCTGGTTTTGCCATTGATTGGACGGTTGCGCAGTGCCGATACAGTAGTATTGGATACTGAATCCCCTTTGTTGACCTAGTCGGTATCCTAATAAACCACGTCGATACAAGCAAGATGAAGTTTACGGGCGTCGCTCTCGCCGTCAGCTTGGCTCAACAACAGGCACTTTCGAATACCGGTGGTGGAATAGTAGGGGCGTATACTGTCAGTAGTCCTTCCTTCTTCACACCCAAGTCCTTTGGCTCTTCCTTCGTACGCGGACCTTCCCACAAAGTGTTTCATCCTCGACGACAGGCATACCAAAAGTCGTACGCCACTTCCACACGTGCAACCCTCACCATGTTTACGGAAACGTCCGGTGGTATGGAAGAACTCAACGAACTTACGGAGAAGGCCGACTCCTCGCCCCTTTCCAAGCAAGTTCGCAAATCGCCGAGTTTCTGGAAACTCGCCGGGTACGCCTCCATCCCCCTTTCGGCCGCCCTGGGTTTTGGTCTCGTCCCCTCCCGTCGTTTGGCGGCACATACCGTCGGTGCCCTTTTTACGGGAATTGCCGGAGCGGTCGGGAAATCGCGTCTCGACGCCCTCACGGAATCCAACGCCAAGCCCGCCATTGCCCAGGCAATCGTCGAAGCCGGTCTGGACGACCCGGACAAGGCAGCCGCCGCCGTTGAAAACGTCAAGACGCAATTCGGTCTGCTCGACGAAGACTTCGCCATTTTGACGACGGAGATATACACCGCCTATCTACTCGGTATGGTCAAGTACAACCCGACGGCCAAAACCAGTGAACTCAAGGAACTGGAAACGGTCAAGAACGTCCTGCAACTCGATAACTTGCAAGTAGGCGAAGCCCACGCTGCCGCCGCGGCGGAATGGTACCGCACGACCTGCTTGTTTACGCCCACCGAGGATTTGGAGGATCCCTCGCATCCCGATCGACAGGCCATGGACAAGTTCCTGTTTTTGACCGAACGCGCCCTGAAACAAGGAGGCGAAACGGACGAAGCCTTTTCGTTCGAAATGAAGCGTGTCGCCAAGGCCTTTGATCTTTCCTACACGGAAGTTCTGGAACGTGTTGCTGAAACGGTCGAACCTTTCTACCAACGGGCGCTCAAATCCACGCGATCTAAGCTCGGAACCAATCAAGTGAGCTCAGCCATGCTGGAACGCGCCCGTAAAACACTCGGGGTTTCCGACGCTACCGCCAAGGACCTGCACGTGGCCTGTTTTAACGCACAAGTGCGTGCCGAGCTCGGATTGCCCGATGCCACGGCGAAAGATGACGACGCCGCCGCCGGACAAGAAGACGAAGACGAGACCGTCGGTGGAAGTGTAATGGATTTGGCAGCGCTCAAGTTTACGGGAGAAGACGCCATGGAAAAGGTAAGTATCGTGTGCGATCGAGTGGGACGACAATGTTACTCAATTTCAGAATGAAAGCTTTATCTCAACCTTGTTTGGCGCACCATATACTACAGTTGGACCAACTTCGTGAAATCTTGGGACTCTCCGAAACGGATGCCGAATACGAAATATCTCTAGAAGCGACGCCGTTATACCAGTCCACAGCGTTGGCTGCTCTCAAGGATGTATTGGCCACGGTCAAGACGCCGGAAGATGCGTGGTCTATCATGGAGAGCCGCCGTGACGAACTGCTGCTCAAAAAAGAGTCGACCAAGAGTTTGTTGTCTTCCATGGTCATGCAGGCGCTTGGTGGCCCGCTGGAAGAAACGAATAAGTTTGCCAAGGTGAACAATGAAGCTGCTACTTACGATCACATGTTACGGACTCTGGAAGCCAAAGAAGTACTTATTTCAATTCTAGCCAAATCGGGTTGGGACGAGTTTGATAATTTCGACGAGACATTTTGCAATCCATGGGACAAACAGTCGGCCAATGGATTTTTGAGCTCCGACGAAAGAATTAAGTTATACAAAATGTTCTTAAGTCGCTCCATTCGCAAAAGTGATGGCGGCAAGATATCGGACGAAATGTACGCTCGTATTATGGACGTCAAAGGACTTTTGGGCATTACCGACCAGCAAGCCGAAATTGAATCGCGCGCCGCCTTTGGACCGGAACTTCAAAAGGTCCTGAATACGGCAATGTTGGAAATTGTGGAAGACTACACGCCCGAATTGGCGGAAAATATGAAAAGGCGGGCCAACGAGGTGGTAGAGAGCTACCGACTGACGCAGGATTTCTTGCGGGAAGTTGGAGCGACCTTTTACGCCAAGGCAGTAGCGTTGGTGAGCGAGAAGGCTCCAGGTGGTATTCCGAGTAAAGAGCTCTCTCAAGCCTTGGAAGCCTTGCGGGAACTTTACAATCTTGAAATGACAGACTGCTATTCATACCATATGGAACACTTTGGAAGCATATACAAAAAGTCCGTCCTGGAAGCCATGGGATCGACTGGTGTGATTCGTCCGGAATTTCGAGAGTCTCTTGAAAAGCTCAAAGGGCGACTAGGTGTGTCGGAAGAAGCGTGTCAAGCGCTTTTCTTGGAAGCCATCCAAGATAAGATGGTACCAATGGTTAAGTGGATTGGGTCGGAGATGGAGCGCACCATGTTGACGCAAAAACAATTGGCGCAACGTCGCGGAAAGGATATGGGAGAAGACGTGTTTCAGAGTGGCAAGGGCGCAGATGGTGTTCTCGGCCTCGGTTCCGAGGTAAATATCATGAGTGACATTATGGAACTTGTTGATTTTTATAATGAGAATGACGTCGCTAAGGAAGAAGAGCGAACGCGTACGGTCGAAAAGCAAGTCGAGGAAGGCGGTGAAACTAAACTAGTCGCTGTTGAGGAGACGTACACTGAAACAGTCTACCCCGTGACCGCGCTCGCTGCCGGGAATATGGATCAGGAAATGGCTGAGCTACTGTACCGCCAATTTACCGTAGGAGGTTTTACAACGCAAGGTGAGCAAGGAGCTCGCTACGAAGCCTCTCGTGAAACGTTCGGAGGCATTTTGGGTCTGACCAAAGAAAAAATGGACGATATCAAGGACAACATTGGCAGCACTGTGTACGACAACTTTATTTCGAACGCCATGAAAACCAAGGGCTCCATGGACCAACAGGACATGATGTTCTTGGCAAACATTCAGACAAAACTCGGCTTGTCTCCGGAACAAGGTGAGAAGATGATGACTCAGTCTCAAAAGAAGATTCTGTCAGAGGAAATCGATGCTATTATGGACGATCCTTCACCGCAGCGAGTAAAGGCTTTCCGAGAGAAATGCAATAGCATGGGTATGGACTTAATTGCTGACGTGGGAATTTCCAAGCCTCGTCTCGTTCGAATGTTTGAGGTCGAAGTGATCCCTGGCCTCAAAACTGGAGAAATAAATGCCGAACAGACTGAGATCTTTCAGGAAATTCAAGAGAGCCTTGGAATTGAACTTGAAGAATGCGAAGCGATGTTCGAAAACGTGCTAGCCCAGCTTTCCAAGAACGCCTTTGAACTTATCAAGGGGGAACTTTTGCGCGGGCGGGAAGAGAATTGCGTAGACCTGATCAAAGAATTGGTTCGGTACGCTGATTTTACCGAAGGCGACTTGGGCCTCGAAGTTGAAGAAGCTGTGGGCAACCAAGTGTTGAATATATACGAGTCGGTGGACTTGGGAGGGCAATCCGCAGATGAAATCGAACACAACAAAGAACTGTTGAGGGCGGCAATGAAGCTCTCATAGACGTATTCTAAGAATAAGAAACCATAATTAACGATTTATTTCCAGAAGTCAATGCTTTAAACTCCCAAGTCTCTCTGCACGAATAAGCGATTTCGACGGGGTAGAGCCTTGAAGGCTGCTTCACCAAAGGAGATTCTGTAGTGCTTTGAGCCCCCGACGGTACCCTGAGCGGTAGGAACGTCGGGAATTCTGGCCGAATGGAAATGTTGTTCGGGATTTAACTATTGCAAAGCGTGGACCGGAATCTCGTCAGAAATAATTGTTCGAAAGCGAGTCTCCATCCGTACTGTCGTGGTTTTTTTCGTTCCACATGCCAGCCACGTAGGTTTGTACCGCTCCAGCGCAAAAGAAAGCTAGCGAGACGGCACCGAGTCGAGCCAAAATGGGCCGACCGGCACGTTCGTAGACTTCCGTCAAGGTTTGTGGCGGCTGAAAAGCGTGCAGAGACTTGTGTGGGGGTGTAAATTCGCGCTGCATAGTTTCTCTCGCTCGACTTTGTGCCGTAGCATCTCCGTCAAAGAATGCCAACAGCGGACTTTGCAATTTGTAGGTACTGTAAAGGGCAAAAAGTCCCGCGGTGTGGCTTGCAAGCGACTGTTTCGGCATGTCGCGAAGATTCTGTCGTGTAATCACTAATTGCCTTCCGTAAGTCCACATGAGATATCCTCCGCCGACTGACGCCGGTGGGACAATCATGACGGTCAATCCGATACACATGGTTTACGAGTGTCTCTTCCTTGACGCGACAAGCAGAATCACAGCAAATGGATCATCTTGTGCTAATTTTTTTATTGACGAAGAACTGGTTGGGAGTCACAAACAGAAAATAATAGAGGTCGTTTGGCAATGGAAACAGAGTGGAAGCGTCTGCACTTTCATTCCACAAGCCAGTGGCAAGGCTCGAATTTACAATGAGGGGAGGGTTAATTAGCTTTTTAGAGCTCTAGAGTAGTAGCATTGATATTTATGAGAATTTGAGCTTTACTCGTATACGACGCTGTTCATATTTTCGACGTCGCATGTCGTAGGCATATATCTAAAATATCACACTTCCTTCGCTCACGCGCTCGCTCCGACTTCCCTCACGGCAGTAGCCTCTCTCTGTCAGTCCCCTCTTTTCGCCGCTGTCGCCGGGGTCGCTCGCTACTACGGCAGAACTTTTTTCGTTTGCATACTATTTTGCTTGCCCCTCCGAAGAACGAGAGATACCTCCACAATGAACGGTCGTCAACGTTTGCAGGTACTTATCCTTATATTTTTGATCTTGCTGGCTTTTGCGTCGTACCATGCAGGAACGGGTGGTACGGCATGGCTACAATGGTTGACGGTAATCACCATGTTCGCCTTTGTCTTGGTCTTCGACATGGCATTTACCAACGATAGTCAATTTATCTTCGACCCCGACGCTGAGAACTGGCGGCGTAAAACTGTACGTTGCTAAGCAGGTGTGCTTGACGTTAAATTTAAGTTGGTGAAGAATTGCTGCTTTGGACATGTCGCTGACCACTGGACTTTTTGTCTCTTTGTTTAACAGGAGGCTGCCTCTTATTGATTGTAAGCTTGCCCTTTGCAACCGGGTAGTTGGATCCTTCAATTGCCTTAGCCGTGTTGCTGCGTACAAAGAATTACAGGGTTGATGGGTTTATGATCATGCCTGAGAATACTGCAATACTATGGATACTGCACGGATTTGCAAATTGTTCTATAGAGACTTTTTTGATAAAACAAAATCTGCCCACCCCGTTGCTTCATCTATTTACAGTTAAATTGGTGTTATCAAAAAAATGTTTGCTTCGTAGTTGAGCAATCGTCCGTCATCCGAGCTTTGAATTTGTCTGTAGACGGACAACTTTGCGATGATGTTTCGACGGTTGCCCATTCTGTACCGGTGCTGTGTTCTGGATAAGAGGATACCTAGCACTCTGCTGGAAACCGTTTCCATAGTGCTGCTGCTCAGCCGTGAGTTGCGCATCCTGCATCGTGCCTCGCTCTCGGTGCAGACGTTGCCGATGCATTTGCCCTAACACAGAGTTTACACTCGAGTAGTTCAAGTCCGCAATACTCTCGCGAGCAGGTGCTGCCGAATGATACCCCCTGTGAGTTCCGCTTTCGGAATATGACGACTCTCCCGCAGTTTGGTGTTGCGGACGACCGTGATGCTGCTGACGATACTCTAATTCGCAATGATCGGGTTGATCGCGATAGTGTTCTATGCCGTGCAAATTCGATTGCGAGGGCCAATGTTCTCCCCGCCTGCTCTGATCCCAATTCGGGTTCAAATGGTGCTGCCTTTCTTCTTGATGAGGAGCGTGCGTTACACGGAGACGTTTGAAGGCTTGCCAAGGGCTCCCCGTGCGGTTTTCCTGGGACGAGTCGTGATACTGGGGAGGAACGTGCGAATTCGATGTAGGCCGCCGTCGTTTACCGCCGTTTTGAGCCAAGTGGTCATTTTCCGGTTTAAAACTCATTGCGGAAGGATGGAATAGATCGCAATAGAGATTTGTGTTATGATTGATTGTGAATGGGAACGTTGCTGATTGTGACGCGTTTCTATCTTTGCCGAAGAATATTGTCTTTTTCTGGCCGCTTCGTTGTGCAACTCTTTTTGCCCTGGGAGGTAGCTAGGTACATAGGCGTTAAGACATATTCACATATCTGTATAATATCACAATACGGCATACAAATGATTTTACTATTAGTTTGAAGTGTCCGATCCAAGTCGTACCTTTTGGCCTGTCGTCACGGACATTCGTCTCATTGATTAGAACACCATGGTCCTGCTTTGTTGGCTCCCTTTTTGCCGAGAAGATATTTTCTGCAAAGCAAATAGGGGGGAAAGCCAATCACAGCCCCTACTAAAGCGCTCGCGAGTGGGCTTCGAATACGTTGTCTGCCGTTTTCCGAGAAGTTTCTGGCTTGACTTGAGTGTGGTTAGTTAAAAGTGATCTACTCCCGAATGGGTAGAACGTGTACATGCAGTCTAGGTATGGTGTTCCTTGTGGATCCATTGTAACCAACTGTTCCAACGGCAAGCTTGCTACATGAACCAAAAATATCTGTGAGCACGGATACCCGGTTGCGATCACACAAACTTGTGGGCGACGAGATTGATTCCGTTGCGATTGCGCAAGACCGTTCGCGTATGCTGCATCATTTTACGAACATAGTCGACGTTTTCCCCTAGGCTGCCGTACCGCACCATATGCGTTTTTTTCAGTTGCTCCGTCCAGAAGCGTACCTTGGACAAGGTCGGGCTAGTGTGGTCGCTGTTGGCAACGTGCAAGGCACTCGCCAGCTGGTAACACAAATGCAAAATCTGTAGGCAACGCAAATAGAAAATTCTGACAGTGAGACAAAAAATGCCAATGCTACTGTCGAGGCTGTGGGCATTGATTGGGTCAATCCCACAACACGCGTACTATTCGTAAGTGCTCGAAGCGACTAAATCAGACGGGAACGTACCGAAAGGTGTTCGGTGCTGGCGTAGTGACAGGCACAAAAGGCCAAATGCAACTGCATGCACGTGTGTAACAGTTCCGTTTGACGTAATACGAGTTGCGTTTTGTCGGAATTGGAGGTCGGGAGTCCCCGCAAGGCTTGATTCAGATATTGAATGTAAACCTGGGCAGCTCCAACGCGCAAGTATCGTTGGTTTTGATTCGACAACGCCGGATGGGCCCAAATTTGTGTTTCCCATTGCTGCAGGAGACTGGAGAGGGACGATGATTTGTCGTCGTCGTCGTCTCCACGCGAGTCGATTCGAGCCACCGTGGCGCGTTCCGCCGCCCGGAGCAAGGCTCCGAGACCATCGGTCCGGTAAGCGGCGCGTTCGCGTTGACAACGGGGACAGTCACAGACAAAGCCGTAGTGGGCCCGGAGTCGCGTATTACGTTGCGCAAAAGGAGTGGTGGGCGGTCCGTAGCTCCACACGAGTTCGGTACCGGCGGGTAGATCGGTGGTGGCGTGCACGACCATCACGTCGTCGACCAAGACGCGGACGGCGTTGCCGACGCAGGAGTGATTAATCATGGCGGCCAAAGGAAAGAGACCCAGTAAACGCGGTGGTAAGGATAAACGGGAAAGATCCAGCGGTGTGGGGGCGTTGAGTGCAGTCGTACGCCAGGACTGTTCAATATTCGTGTAGGAAAGCAGAGCGTCCGGTCCGAACGCGTTTTTCCGCACAATGGCCAGCAAGTATTCGTCGGATACGATCACGTCGTCGAGCAACGGTTGCGTGTCATTTCCGAGAAGCAATGAAACGGAAGTAGATTGGATGAGGGTTTGGAGAGACGCCGACGACTGCGCGAACGACGTCGCCGGTCCTCCACGGAGCGACAGAAAGCTCCGGGCCGTTGCGGACTGGACGTCGTCGAGACAAACACGCATGGCGTTCACCAATGCTTGCTCGGTCAGACAATCCAGCGTATTCTCTACGACGGACTGTTGGTACTGTTCCACCCACGCCGCTGCCACGTCCCCCACGTCAACCGACAGTGTCGGAGGCGTCACGAACAAACAATCTCCAGCACGGACGGGTTGAACGACGACGAGGCATCGTCCCCGCGTCCCGTCGGTCGCTTCCTGGACCTCCACGGGACCTACCCAGGGCTGGATCGTCAGGGGTGCATCCAGATTAGGAAAGAAGACGCGCGATAGATCCGAAGGGTCCGGAATCGTAAGGAGACTTGGCTCCGGAGTCCTGTCCCCCATGGTGAAGGAAATGTGGGCAACACGGCGCTCACCTGTAGCGTAAGTAGGGTGCGGTTGTGTACTATTTGGGAAAAAGCGGCGTTCATTGAAAAACAGTGTGTGTGCGCCAGCTATCGGGATAAGACAGTACATATGACGTTGTGCCAAAAATAGCCTTCATAAATAACGCATGCTACTTACCAAATATTTTCATAAAGTGTAACCTCGGAAATGGCTATAGAATGAGAACACATTGTGCCACTTGACTTTGACTGTAAGTTAAAGTTACAGTTATAATCGGCTATTCTCAAATCTAACTACCAAGCATGCCATGCCATCACAGGGCGGCGCACAACGATGCCGTAAGTATGCAACCGTGCCGAGTTCAAACGCTGGACAATGCCATAGGATTATGGTATTTGAGAACTCTGGAGATAAAGCTTACTGTTAGTACAGGAGAGGCAAGCAATGTTCGCAAAACACTGACGACTCCTCTGCCAACCCCCATCGCTACGCTACGCGCCATTGACAGACATTCGCCAACTTGCACAAACGGATCATGGTGTCGATTCGTAACGCCAAAGCGTCGGGATGGTGGCGCACTAGCGGCTTTCTATTGCTGGGTCTTTCGTTTGGAATTGGGGTGCTCTGGACGATCGCTGGGTGGAACTCTGATTCGGAATTCGGAATAATCACCGGGGGCTCGGATCCCTGGGTCTCCACTCTGTCGGCAATTCGCAACCATCACCAGGAAGGGTGGAAGTCCATCGACGTTTTCTACGGCAACGAGGCGCATCTCCGTCTCGGAAAATCCGATCGATCGCAGTGTGATCAGGACAAACTTGTCGTGGCTTTGCTCCGCAATCTCAGCGGCGGCTATTTCGTCGATTTGGCTGCCAACGACGCCACGGACCTTTCCAATACGTTCCAGCTCGAACAACAGCACCACTGGAACGGAATCTGTGTCGAACCCAACCCACGTTACTGGCGCAAACTCACCTACCGACGATGCCACCTAGCGGCCGCCGTTGTTGGGTAAACCCGCATGGAACAAGTCCAATTTAAACTACACGACGGATCGAGACGGGCACCCAGTGGAGGAATTGAAGGATTAGGATTTGATAACGATCCCAACAAACCCAAAACCAAGGATCCAGCAGTGTCTCTCTACACGGTGCCCGTTCAGGAAATCCTCGAACGATACCGGGCACCCCCTGTTATGGAATATCTTTCTTTGGACATTGAAGGAGCCGAGTACTTTGTCATGAAGGACTTTCCCTTCACCACTTATCGCTTCAAAATCATGACAATAGAGCGTCCATCGCAGGAACTTGTCAATCTTTTGTACTCCAACCAATATGTCTACCTGGCCGCCAACAACGAGTATGGAATGGAAACCCTTTGGGTTCATCGAGACCACCTCAGCGAGTTGGACACTACTGCCATAGAGGCCGTCAAATGGAGGACGGTCAGTACCCGCTGGATCGAGGTGGGCACGTCTCCCGCGGAGAAACCGCGGGTGATTGCCCAGAAGTAAGCAGAGTGAGATTGGGTATTTTATCTAGACGAAATTGGACCTACAAAATCGGTGCCGCGGTCGTAATTGGCCGGAACTATGGTACAAAGACCTATCCACTTTTGATACAAAAAGATATCAGGCGATTTACCAATATTTTCGTTATGGAAAATCCTATTTTGTAAGGGCACCGCTTTCTTAGATGAGTTTACAAACTCAATGACGCAACCCCGAAGTGTTGGTAGTCTGTTTCTTTTCGCTCCTAAACGCTTCTGGAGTGCCACCTTGGTCTTAGCCAGCTGCGCTCAAATTTGTACCGCCCTCTCTGTGAAGAACTGGCATGAGAGTCGAGTGAACCTCGACACACGCCTTAGGCGTGTCGCTGTCTGATAGCGGTTGTCTAAGTGATGCTAGGTCCGCCAAATGGGTGCTTCCCGACCGAGACAATTGTTAACAACTTTCCTCTGTCGCATATCAGCCTTGGTCGAAAAAATGGGTAGAACGAACGTCTTTTGGGGTTGTCAACTCGACACGGACAAGGTTGGATGTGTATACAGAACTAGCGTTGCGGAAGTCGCAGAGATGTAACACCGATCTCGACGAGCATCTGGTCCAACCCCGCTTTCCGATGGGACTCATTGTCAACAACGGGTCCGTGTGAAATTGTCATCTTCTTGGGAGGTAAATTTGTCATTTTCACCTTCGGGTTCCTTCGTGTGGACTACCGCTTTTCCGCTCGGACGTCATCTGATAGGTGTCCACGTTGTCCAATCAGAACTTGCTGCCGTCTTTCTTTCTCACACGTTTTGGTTTTCGTTTCGCACATCATTTTCGTGTGACATCGGAATTTCTGCTTGGGCACCATGAGAAATGCCTCGCAACAAGCACTATGGCTGATCCTCTGGTCCAATTTGGCGACTTGTTCCGACGCCAAGAGAACGGGATTAACTCAAGGGAGGTTTTTAGCCTTTCAAAGGAGTTCCGGAGCGTTGGTACGTCCCAAACACGAGCAAATTCCGATCCATCCCTCCATTGTTCCGCCATCAACTCCGTGTGTGCCGCTCGGCGTATCGTCCACCAGCCACCTAGATACGGACTTTTGCCGGTTGCCGGGCAACGGTACTGCCTTGATGGATTGTTCACAATCGTCGTCTCCCGTACTAAGCCGTATCCACAGTACGAGGAGTCCGGGGATCACGCTGCCGTTGATTTCCTCACGACAACTCGCTCAAGAAGGAATCGCGTACCAGGTTCCGGCATCGACCTCGTCGTCATCATCGCTGCCGTTGTGGCATCTAGCACTGGCCGGAAGTCTGGCTACGCTTCTGGCGGATTCGTTGACGCATCCCGTAGACTGCATCAAAACCATCCAGCAGAGTGATGCCGGCATGGGCTTGTCGCTGGTTGCCGCCGCTTCGTATCTCTGGTCTTCCGCGGGGATTGTGGCATTCTATCAAGGCTTTCTGACGTATGGTTGTACGGATGCCGTCGGGGGAGCCATCAAATTCACCGTCTTTGAATCATGGAATCGGGCAATCGCTAGCAGTGTTGGTGCCGACCGACGGAACGAGAGCCTTCGGGACCGTTTAGACACGATCCCTCCAGTACTGATACGGGCCGCGGGAGCCGCCATGGCCTTGATAGCGAGCTCGGTTGTTAGTAAGTTACATACATCCTGTGGCGAAAGTGCAGCAAAAAATGCCGCAAGGCAACAGCTTGGAATGGTGTAGGTCCTTTTCTTACTCATGCATCATCTCTCGTTTCCTCGTATCCAGCCGTCCCGGGAGAATTTGTCAAGCAGCAACTCCAAGTGGGACACTACTCGAGCTTATCCGAAGCTCTGCAATCCGTGTATCTCACTAGTGGCTTACCAGGTTTCTTTCACGGTTATGATGGTGTGGTGTATCGAGATATACCCTTCACCATGCTCGAGCTCGGTCTCTACGATGCCTTCAAGAACATGGTCCGTCAAACACGTAGTTCTACCGATCCGGGCCCTCCGGCAGCGTGGGAAGATGTTGTTGCCGCCGCCGCGACTGGATGTGTGGCGGCAGTCGTCACGACACCACTCGATACCATCAAAACGAAGCTCATGGTGGATGATTACGGTGGGGCTTCGTTTTTTGATTGTTTCGCGTCCACCGTGGAACAGCACGGTGTGTGGAGTTTGTTTGCTGGATTGTTGGCACGCATTGCCTGGATTGGGCCGTCGACGGCTATTTACTTGCCCACCTACGATTTGCTCAAGCGACTTTTTGCGGCACAGCAAGCGCGGGAGCAATCGTCAGACGTGTTGAGCTGTAACACTATGGATGATTTCCCGCTTTGAGCACCTTTTGAAAAACTACCGCAACGAAACAAAAGCACGCTGCTTTCTACGAATGGATCGCTATTCAAATTGTAATTTTACTTAAAACACAACTAGGCTTTTTCTCCGTCCCTTTGTATTCGATGTAATCCGCTTTTTTGGTTGCTTTTCTACAGGCAGTACTGTTGCTATTCGCAGTCACTCTCTACCCTAAACACTCTAGCTAGCCTTTTTTTCGTCGTCGCTCATTACTTCCGCAGTAACGGCCTCTGCGCTTGTACTGTCAGCTGTTGTTTTCTCTTCTTTCGTGTCTTCTTTTTTGTCTTCCATCTTTGCTTCCATCTTTGGTTCTTCCGTTTCTGTGGGCGTCGGACTTTCACTAATGATCTCAGCGTCGGATATGCCACCAACTCCGGTGTCCATGAGACCCATGACACGCGCCGCAAAGCTCTTCATGTCACCCACTTCGTAGCCGCTCGTCATGGCAGCAACGTCATACATCAAAAGTGCCCGGTCCTGCAGCTCCGTTGACTCCTTGTCGACCTTGATCATTCGATCCAAACCCCTCACAATGGGATGATTCGGGTTCACTTCCATAACAGCTTGGTTCATTCCCGGTAAGTCACCGTTACCGCCCGAAGCGACAGATTGGGCACGCATGTATCGTTGCATGGTCGGGCTCATGCCGTACGCGCCCTGCACCAAGGCTGCGGGCGAGTCAGTTAATTGATCAGAAATCACCACCTTTTGTACTTTGCCCTTGAGGAGGGTCTCTAGATATTCCGCTACTTGTTTGTACTCTTCTCTCAGTTGTTCCTTCTTCTTTTTCGACTCTTCGTCTTGCGAATCGTCCAAATTAAGGTTTTCCTTGGCGGCGTCGACGACATCTTTGTCTTTGTAGTTACGGAGACTTTCCATCATAATTTCGTCCAATGGTTCCGTGGCAAACAAAACTTCGTAACCTCTCGACGCGAGTTTTTCAATGACGGGAGACATGGACGCGTTTTCTCGGCCGTCACCAGTTACGTAGTAGATCGACTTTTGCCCCTCGGGCATGGCCTCGACGTATTTCTCTAGCGAGGTGTATTCTTCGCCCGATTGGCTCGAGAAGAAGCGCAACAACGGCGCAATTTCCTTGCGGTTGGCGTCGTCTTCGATGACACCGACCTTTAGGTACTTGCCAAAATTATTCCAGAACATTACATACTGCCCCTCGTCTTCGTCCTGTTCAATGTCTCGAATCATATCCAAGGACTTGCGTACCAAACGCTTATTAATGATGGAAAGCACCTTTGATTTTTGCAGAATCTCACGGCTCACATTCAGAGGCAAGTCGTTACTGTCAACTACACCACGGACAAACTTGAGCCAGCGTGGCATCAGGTCTTCAAACTTGTCGTTGATAAAGACCCGTTTGACATATAGTCGAATATTCCGTGCATTTTCGTCAAACATGTCCTTAGAAAGTTCAAACGGAAGCATACCAGGAATGTAGAGTAAGGCCTTGCATTCCACTTGTCCTTCAAGCACAAAGTGCGTCCATTTCATGGGATCGTCGTACGAGGCACGGAAAGCCGACTTGTAAAAGTCCGTGTACTCGTCTTCCTCGACTTCACGAGGTGGTCGCAGCCAAATCGGCTTTTGGTTGTTGACGCGCTCGTACCCCTCTTTTGTTTCCGGGACTGTCTTCATTTTCGGTTCCTCGCCCTCTGGCAAATCTTTATTGGCTTCTTCGTCGGGAACCTTTTTGTATTCAGTCGTCTCCTTCCAGATAGAAATCGGAAACTCAATGAATTCTGAGTACCGTTGCAGAAGTTCCTGCATCTTTGAAGATTCCAAATATTCGGAAGCCTCATCCTTCAAATGTAAAACGATTCGGGTTCCCGAGCCGTCAATAGGGTCGGACGTGTCATTCTCAATTGTGTATGAGCTGCCCGCATCGGACGACCACCGGTATTGTGAAGAACCATCTTGTAAGGATTTGGTCACCACTTCGACCTTGTTGGCCACCAGGTAAGCAGAATAGAAACCCACACCAAACTGCCCAATCAAAGTGACATCTGCCGATCCATCACCCAGTGCTTGTAAAAAATTGCGGGTACCAGACTGTGCGATACGACCAAGATTGTTGATGAGTTCGTCCTTCGTCATACCCACACCGCTGTCTTCAATCGTGATAGTGTTCTCGTCAAAGTTGGGTTTAATTTTGATTTCAGGCTTGACGGAGACATCCTCACCCGCCTCGGTGATACTAAGGAATCGCTTCTTGTCGCAGGCGTCGGCGGCGTTGGAAATGAGTTCGCGAAGAAAGATATCTTTGTCGGAATACAACGAGTTGATGATCAGATCCATCACTCGGCCGACATCGCTCTGTAGAAAACGCGGCAAGACCGGATTGTCAGATGCCAGAAAGAGCGATTAAGGCAAAGTACCTCTTTGGTCTTTCATGAACGTACCGTAAATTCAAAGCTTTCCTTCGAAGCGGCCTCCGTGGAACTCATGAAGAGTGCATCGGCCGAACGTCGGCTTGCCAAAGGTCCTTTTGACTGTGCCACGCCAAAAGCAGCACTGCTCGGTCGAAAGGCTGCCGGAGCAAAAGCCGAGGCCGCGGTGGCGAGCGCGAAAACTGCTAGCGAAGAAAACTTCATCGTCGCTTCGGTGGTATGATTGACTGTGAGATGGAAGAAAATTGAAGACCGAGTCGAATCCGTAATATGTTAGTTGGGTGGAAGAACTGTAAATTGATGGCGCATGAACACATCACCTTCTTCGCTGGCGATCTTTCCACTTGGAAGAGAACCATTCATTTCACGGTTGAATAGCAGACTTCCCATGAGGCAAGCCACGATCGGATTAGGTTTGCGGTTCAACACCCTGCTGATGTCGAACACGTGATCACTTTGAAGTATACACGACTGCAAATGGACTTTGTGGTATACAAGAAGGCTGACTTGACTCGCTGTCAACAAGCCCCAAACCATTTCTGAATAGGCGAGCGAAGTGGAACCCAGCATTGCTTAAAAAAATGCAATGTGTTCCAATGATTCCAAATTTCATGATTGTACAAATTTAGAGATTCAGCATGAATAAGCCTTGCCGGATTTGTATTCAGTGATGCTCTCGAGAAGGTTATTTCCCAAACAACGGCAAGGAGGCAGCGGAATCCATGTCCTGGACCAAGAAGGGTAATTCATTGCAATTTCTACGTTACTTCATTAATTGCAAGTCGGTCTGCGCCTCCAGAATTTCTAGTGCCTCGGAAGAGAGTTCAATTCCCTGCCTTCGAAGAGCATCAATTTTGCTGCCGACGGTTCTGTAAGCTAACGGGTAAAACTTTTCCGGAATCAGCGTCCACATTTCGGTGGTGAAAGATGACATGAGAGTTCTATCGAGAAATGAGTAGGGTGGAGACAGATTTTGGGCTTCGGTCATGTCAATGAAAAGAACGCTACCAGTTTCTTTCGAAATTAGCGGCTGAACATCGATCGTCACCACATTTGCCCCCAGCATTTGGACCATAGTTCGTACTATTTGGGCGACCGCATCAGGCTGCTTCCCTTTTGAGACTTCTGCTATACTCGCAACGGCATCGGGAACGTACGGGTCGACGGCAATCATGACACGGCGTGGTGCTGCCACTACGCTAGAGCTGTATGACTCGCTGTCGGTTGCGGGGGCATCGGCGGGATACGTGTATCGCCCCAAGCACCGTTCTGCCCCTTCCACATTCTTCTTCTCTAAAGCTTGTAACGTCCGACATTCTCGTTCGACCGATTTGGCACTGGCTTCCCAGCTGACTTTGATCAAGGTGGAAGAATCGTCAAAGGCAAACACGGCGCCGCCGCCGCCACTACCAATAAGTTGTGGATTGCGAAGCGTCAGAGGCCGTTGGCTGGTGGCAGCATTCGTTGACTCCAATACGATCGATAACGGATTTTCTAGCCGAACGCTACCGTTGGAAAGATTCCACTCAACGATTTCCGCTGATGTAGATTGCGGAAATGCTGCGAGAAAAGGAAGCGCCGTTGCGAAACCAATGGTGAGTGCCCATTGCGGAAATGTCTGTTTGTTCGGCTCGGCAAAGCAAATTTGATTGGGTCTTGACGCATTTGACAGTTCCACAAGGAAATGCAATACTGTGACAGCCAGAAGTTGTCGGCTCATATTAGCAGACCAACAAAGTAATTGGCAGTTCAGAATTTACCATCCCCGTTCGGCATATCATGGAAAAAGCGCTGGCGTCGACGACGATCAGACGGAACTTCTAATTTTCTCTACTCGTCTCTCTAGATCATACTCCGCGTCCGGGTTATTTCACCTGAAACATGTGGACAGATCTGACAACTGTTACTGTCAATCAAAATGACTGCATCTCCATAGGAGATCCTCGCTCGGACACGAAAGTGTTCAGTCCGGCATTCCAGTGTGTTCTCTTTTGGTCGTAAATTTGACTAGTACGACTACAAAACTGTCCGTTCAGATTCCCGACTTAAAGCTTTTTATGGTGAATTCTCTAAAAAAGGTTGTTGAGCTGTCATTAGTGTGATGATGTCGACATTTCCCGGAATGACTCTAGCTTTTCGCGGTTGAAGCGTCGCGCAGGTTATCGATGTATTTAAGATTATTGCCCAGATAGCGTTCCCCGTTTCAGACGGGAAGAGAACTTCTTGTCTCCGTGTGCCGCCGAATGTACAGTTCCTTTGACGCTCTTCTTGACAACACCCATACTCTGTATTTACTGTCACTTTCACTTGTGTGGGTTCGTCCTGGAAGAGTACACTCACGAAGAATGAGCCTCCTCTCGAAATACTTTACTCCGTCGATTTCGGCAACGCTGTGTTGTCTTTTGCTGTTGTTCACTGAGGTTGTGGCGCGGCGTGCAGTTCGTAACTCTCTCATGCAACTGAACGCCCGCTCGGCCTACCACCCTTTGCACGACCTTCTGGCCATTGGCGATAACCCGAGTGAGGACATTCGAGCCAACATATTTCTCAACATGGAGGGTCTTTAAACCGAACTCATGAGAGGTTTCAACGGCAGTATCTCAATCCATGGAAGGCATTCGATTTACTTTCTCATTGGAAACATGTCGTATCTTCGCTCGTGAGGAACCCTACACCTGACTGTTTCTGAACACCCTCCTTTGTATAGACCCTACATATAATCACAATTCCTATAGACCAATCCTAACCAGAGAATTGAGAACAGCAAGCTGCATTAGAATTACGTAGACTACATACCCTATTCAATCTTCTTCCACATCATCCCGATAGTCAGTGTTCTTTCTTCTTGTACCTGCTGACGATCCCGCACGGCGCTTCCGGGCGTCAGCCGCATCTTTGCGCTTTTGTTTCTCCGCCGCTCGCTTGTCGGGCACGCCCAAAAACGGCTCCAGATGCGGCCACACCTGCTTCTTCCAGGCTTTGCGCAGCTTTTTGTAGAGAAAGCTGAAATTGTACCGCATATTTCGGGCCGCCGTCTTGAGGGGCTGCGGTGCGTAACGATTCCAGTAGTCGGTTACCCACGTTTCGTACATTGCGTGAACCTGATCCAGCGCCAAGCGCATAGGGGCCTCGTCTTCTTCCCAACCCAAAAAATACCCGTAATCTTGGTATTTGCGTTCGAGCTTTCGAATAAGCTTGGGATAGTCACCATAGTGCTTGGAAAGAATATTAGGTACCTCTTCTAGCTTTTCCGGTGAGTGTTTTTCGTAGAAGGAAACGACACGTTTGCGAGGAACGGCGCCCACGCCCATCCGGAAACCAATTTGTCCCATGATATGATTCTTGGCCATAAAGGTACTCAAGTAGTCACCAGCATAGATGAAGGCGGGTAAAAGGGTGGTTCCCGTCATGAGAATGAGTAGGATCAGTGGGGTACGCTTAATGCCATTGGTGCTACCGGCGCTACTGGCTGTACCGGCCAGCGGCTCTTTTGCCGTCGGCTTACTCTTTTTCTTCTTCTTTTTGGGCAGGTTTGATTCTTCTTCGCTGTTGTCAGCTTCGACGGGAGATTCGGACGTGGTACCGCTCGCGAGTCCAGGTGGCATGGGAATTTCGTCGAAATCGCTCGTTCCTGTGGCTTCGGCGCCGCCTTGTTTGGGACCAAACATGTCAATCACTGCTTCCTCATCGTCCCCTTTGCGGTTTCGACGCCGCAGCTTGGCTTGAGCTCCTCGTGCCATGGTAAAGGCTTTGAAAAATGTTGAAAAGAACTAAAAGAAAGCGATCCAGGTTATCTATAAAATGCACCCGTAGCGCCACAAAATCACTGTCATCAGCGATCAAGTGATTCCTGTTAATATTAGGCAACTGTAAGTTGCCCCATTTCCAGAGAGACCCGTATCCGTCCATTGTACGGATGATGGAAGATTCCACGTAGCACGCGAGTCTTGCTGTCCGTCAAGTGAAACTTGACGGTCCTCGGATTTCTCTATGGAGTACCGTAACGAGTTTATGATGTGGAAAATTACCGGTAGGTTGGTCGGACGAGATCCAGTACTGGTATTCCGGTCGACGACTTGACGGAAAACCGAGATTTCGGAGTTATCGGGGTTACATTCGTGTAGGGTTGCAATAGCACAGTCCACTATTACTTTCACTACTTTTCAAGTGTGTAATCTCACGGTCACAGTCAGACTCACTGTCAGTTGCGCTTGTCGTCAGAGCACGCTGTTAATTGTTTAGGCTTCGGACACTTTTTTGTCGACCAGCGCGAACCCCACCACCAGCACATCACGACAACACGCCACACTCGATTCGACGCTAGCTCATCTTTTTTCTCGTGGCACGACGATCAATTCCATTCGATCTACTACAGTTGCTTTCGCATCTTTTTTTTTGGTTCACACACGACAGACACAACCACAAAACATGCGAGTAGTCATTGGTGTTACCTTGCTAGCCGTAGCGGTTTCGTCCTTTTCCTCGGCACCGACCTTCCGGGCCGGGTCCACACGGACGGTGCTGTCGGCGACCAAGGGCTTTGGCGCCGGTCCCGAACCGAAAAAGGCCAAATCCGAGGGACAAGTCAAGCGCGAAAAGGAATCTTCCAAGTACGACGAAATTGCTGGAACCGGTGGCCAAGAATATTCCATTTTTGTCCGCCAGTTTGGTTCGGACGACCAATCCTGGTTGCCGTGTGGCTCCGTGGCCGTTCCGCGCAACGCTCAGGTCTCGGACGCCGTGTACGCCAACGACGAAGCCTTGCGTAAAGCTATTGTCCGAACGTATCCTAAGCTGCGGGGGTCGGAAGAAGAATTCGAATTCGGTTACAATCTCAAAGTGTACCCGGACGATCCGATTGAAGTTGCCGTCAAGGGCAAGCCGAGACCCGGCGGTCTCTCGGTAGGCAACTGGATTTCCACCCTGCTCAGTCCCGTCGATGCCTCCAAGGTCCCGCCTCCTCCGATTAAGGAGTGAGAAAATGCTAGACAACAATAAGCCTTGTTGGACACTTTATATGTGTGTGTGTGTGTTTGTTACCATGTGTTTGTTTTTGGGACATACCCTTGCAAGCAATGGCACCACTAGAGCGGACTACATTCGGCAGCAACTACAGATTAAGTGTAAGTAGTACCAATATTACTACTCGGTATGTCATCGTGGTTGTCACTAATCTACGACAATCAACAGTTTTCCCTTTTGCTCTCCCAACTTGTAAAGTTTGAGTGGCCCGGAACTTTGCGAAGCAAAAATGGACTTGACGACGCCACCGAGAATACCTCCCGATTCGGTCGTTTGCAGTTTGGATCCGTCACCCAAACTGTACGTGGCTTTGCAAAAGTCACACGTCAATCGCGGCGCCCGCTGTTTCGTTTCTTCGTTGGCGGGGAGTATCTTGGCCTTGGAGAGGGGTACCTGACAGGAAGGACAGGCACTGGCGAAGCAGTAGATGTTGTCGTCGTAGCGGACGGCGGCCACCGCTCCGGTCGGATTGGTGTTGCCGTTCTTCATGGTGGGTAGGTTGGTATCGAGGAACCCGACCTTGCCTTCGGTAGTGGGTAAGGTTTGTCCAGCCGGGATGGGACACCAGTTGAGTGACGAGCCCAAACTCGGTCCCGTTGCTGTTGTTGCTGTTGTTGGCGGGTGACGGACGCCCACCGACTTCACGTCCGAGACTCCCGCGACCGCGTTTCATGGTGAGCGCAGACCGGCGTGTGGCGAAAAAGGGGACGGAATAGGCCTCGCCGTAGTAGCGAGTAGTGGACCAGAGACTGGTGAGGATCAGCGCCGCGGCGGTTGTGAACGGAGAATGCATCTTTCCAGTGACGATAGTGACGAAACGATATATCACTCCGAGACTGCGAATGTGGGGCGAGTCGAGTCGAGCGTTTGGAGTAGACTGACTGTTGCGACGAGTGTGCCAACGTTTTGGCCGTGAACGAATCGAGCGAACGACACTTGACTGTGAGAGCGACTTGTTTCGGGAACATCGAGTTGGGTCGTCGTTGTTCTTGTTGTTGTCATCGTCATCGCTGGAAACGAACCCTCGAGGGGTAGGGTTGACTGTGATCGCGGACTGCGAACCGAACGGTCGCTGCGACTCCTGTACGCGGACGCGCGTGACGGATGACGGAAGAAATCGTTGTGTGGATGGTGCTGGTGATGACTGTGGTGCATACCAACTATAGCGCGTGGTTTCCGAAATCGAACTGTATTTCCGTTGGATACGCCACGGACGTAATTATATATCATTTTATTTCAGTCAGCTAGAGACAACGAAATCATGCGATGTATGTAGTTTGTCGTAGACGACAACACGTCACGGACGCGAACCTGAGTCAATCGGGGTAGTGAGACGTACCTCATCCGATCGTCAGGAGAAGTGCGCCCCAACGACTCATCCCCGTAAAAGAATCGGGTGCCGGTGGTATGTCGGCGTGGTCGTTTCCACATCAGTCGCTCGGGTGAGAAGCGTGCTTCTGTGTATGCGTTCGAGTACGTGTACGAACTGCGTGGGTCAGTTAGAGTGAGTAACTGTCACTGACTGACTGACTTGTTTCGAACGGTCAAGGATACCTTGTGAATTCCGAATAGCCCCGCCCGACCCGAGGTTTTCGGTCGCGTGTGTGTGTGCATCGATAGCTGGCCTGTCGTTGTCCCGTCTCAATCCACAAAACACAACGAGATTCCGAGTTTCACGTCTCTGGAGTGTTGCGATTTCTGCTGACTCTTCCCCCCACGCTCTACACCAATCTACCGATCTGTTTGTTACCTTGCTTTCTCCAATTATCTACCTACCTACCGTTTGTCTACCCACTCACTGACAGTAAACAATCTGCCTGGCTAGCGACTCCCATAACCAAGGTTTCCCATCGCTTCGTTCCCTTCTTTCTCCCACAAGGACGAACCTGTTGCCATTCACTCACAGCGTCAAGTCGAGGACCCTTACCGACTTTTCTCGACCCATCTTTGACCTTGTCTGCTCCGGTGCTTGCATTTGGTGCAGTGTTCGAACGAGACCCGATCTTCTAGGTTAGATCCTCTCTTTCTCTCTCTCCCTTTTGGATCTCGGGTCCAGCGTGAACCTTACTATGCGCAACACACCCAAGCTTGCCTTTGTGTGGGTTTTGGGCGCCGCCTGTGTGGTTTGGTCGTCCCACGCGTGGACCTCGTCGACGACAACACGACACCCACAACGACGCCATCGTACAAGTCCCGCACGGCCGTATCCGCCAGTACCACTACCGACGCGACGTCCACCGATCCCATCCACACTCCGGATGAACTCTTGACGCCCGACAGCATTTCCAAACTCCGGTTTCGGGAACTCAAACGCGAACTCCAAGCCCGCTCCTTGACCTTGGAAGGGACGACCGGACAATTACGTGTACGCTTGCGACAGGCCGTCGGATTGCCGGATCCTGAATGTATCGTCAACGAAGACGGCATTGAAGACGATTGTCAAACGGTACGTTCACCGGCATGGCTATGGTACCACCCCAACGCATCCTTCGATCGTTTCCGACCTGACTTGGCTCACACGGTTTCTCTGTTTGGGTGTGGAACAAATATTGTACGTATGCGCAGGAATACGAAATGGCCCGTATCGTCACGTTTCGCGACGAGTCGGATCCGGAATACGAAGTCAAAGAATTAATGGCGCAGATTGAAGAAAAGGCCGCCCTCGGACACTGGAAGGCTGCCACCCGGAAACTCAAGACCTTGACGAGGCGCTTTGCCAACACAACCGTTCCGGAATCCGTATACCTCACGACTCTCGAAGCCTGCATGGCCAATCGCTTGCAGGGTGCCCGTGCCAGTGAACCCGCTCGCAAAATACTCGAAAAAATGGTGGAGCAGGGATACGCCATCCCCGATACTTTCGGAAACTTTTGCGTCAAAACCTGTCTCGGGGAACAAGGTACGGACTCGACGCACCAGGGCTTTGGTGGAATCGACACCGCCCTCGCTATTGTTGCCGCCATGGAACAGGCCAACACACCACTCCAACTCGAAACCTACGACAAACTCATCCAGGCTTTGGTCAAGGAAGGTTCCGTGGACCACGCCCTGGCACTCCTCCGAACCGTCGTCGTCGAGCAGGCCCAAACGCCGTCTTTGGAAACCTTTGATCGCGTGGCACGCTGCGCGGTTTCCCGTGCCGTCCACGACGATGAAGCCGTCCTCAGCGTCCTCACCATTTGCAAGGCCTCCGGGTACGATTTAGATACCATTGCGGCCACCGAAGCTGGTCGCGCGATACTCGCCTGCGGGGTCATCGCCGCCGAGCGACTCGGCAACGATGCCCTCGCCTTCCGGCTACTCACCGCCGCCAGCAAAGCCAAGGGCGTCGCACCCGATCGGGGAGACATCATGATTGCACTCGGATCCTCCACGGCGCAACGGGCCTGTACCCTTATCCACAAACGGGCCATTAATAAGGCCGTCGAAGACGGCCAGTGGCAGCTCTCCGTCAAGGTGCTGGAACTCATGTTGGAGCGATCGTTGAAACCGTCTAACTGGGTGTGGCGGAACGTCGTCACGTGCTGTGCCAAAGCGAAGAAGAGCAAAAAGGCGACGGCCGTCTTGCTCGACTGGGTCAAGCTCTCGGAAGACCTCAAGGCGGACAAACCTCCACTGTCGGTCTTCAACACGGTCGTCAACGTGTGCGAGATTTGCGACGAACAGGAATTGACGCTGTTGGTCCTCGACAAGATGAAACAAACGCACGATACGGAAGGAAATATTATTACCTTTAACATTGCCCTCAAGCGACTCGCCAAACAAGGAAACTACCAGGCATGTGAAGGTATCATTCTCGGCATGTTGCAGGCAGGGGTAGAGCCCTCAGTGGTTTCTTATACGACGGCCATTGCCTCGTGTGCCAGCGCGGAAGAAAGGCAGCCCACAATGGCGTATGAGTGGTTGAAGCGTATGCGATCACGAAACGTCAATCCCAACGTCTTGACCTACAACACGGCCATGGCGGCGTGCCTTGACGGCAAGCTTGAAAGCAGCTTTATCGGCAGCAAACTAGCCAAGGAAATGCTGGATGACGTAAATATGCAGTTGCAGCAAGGTGACGAAAGTAGTGAAGTGAACGCCTACACGAACGTGATTCCCGATAGTGCCACGAAGAATATGGCACGGCAGCTCATGACGCAGCTCAAGTCGAACTGGAAAGAAGGAGCGATTGATAAGCGAGTAGCAACGGATACTGTCCGTGTTCCTTTGAAGGAACTTGTCAATTTCTCTCGGTCGGAAGCCGCCGACCGGGCTCGCCAAGAGACGGCGAAGCGGACCATTGTGGACGACGATCAGGCTGCGTCGACCGCTCTCGACGAAATCGAGCTGGAGTACACTGCGGCCTCGAGCACGCATCGATCCGCGGAAGTGTAAACAATCCTTTTCCGAGACGAAATTTCTCCTTGGACTTTCTTCGGATGAAATTTCCCAATATTCACTTTCCCTAGATAACAACGTGGACGTGTTATAACGCCACTCACCTTTGTGTTGGATCACCCTGCAGCTAGCATTATAATCTTTCTATTATTACACACACATACTGCTTTAAAAGACTTGTAACGTTGTCGAGCTAATTATTCATCGTCTGACATTGGCCCTCAACTGTTCCGACTTGCGTTTTGCCAAGATCTACTGATTGGTACGTATGGCGTAGGACTTGCTTACATTTCGACGCAACTATTGTTTTGTTTTTCCCTTTTTACAACGTCTTTTACTTTTGAAATGCGTAATGTACTTAAAATAAATTGTTTTATGATTTCGAGGAGCAAAATTCCTCTGCCTCTTTCGTTTAACCCAACCAGTCTCTGTAAGAACAGAAAGGATCGCTGGGGATGAGCCTTAAACTTCATCCATACCATCCTCCACGTATTTCAAAATGTTCCTCATAAAGCGATCTACGACTCGTGTTTGGTTCACGACATCCGTCCGGTCCATTTCTGCCAAGGGTCTTTCCGAAAGTTCCGATAAATTTTCGGTGAAGCGCTCCAGCATTTCTTGATGATGCTCGAATCGTTCCCGTTGCATTTTTAGCCGCGGATCCAAGTAGTATGCAAAAGTGTAGGTGTACTTCAAAACACGGCGGCATTCCACCAACTGTTCATTGGCTGTTTTCAAAAACTCCACGTCCGACCACTTCCCGTTGTCTGACGATTCCTGTAAAAGCACCATGCGGCCTTCCGTTTCTTTCAATTGCTTTCTGGCAAACGCCTGAGCTTCCGAATGTGCGTGGTAGCGTTTGTAGTAGTGCAAGTAACGATCCAGGTCCCGTTTGGCCTTAGCAGCATCGGACTGATCTACCGGGCCGCTGCTCGATGGTTGGTCGGAATCATACTTATTGCATTTATAGTAGCCGCCCGTGTTGGCCCCGTGTTCACTCCAGTCGCCCATGCAAATCCAGCAAAATTCGTATTTACAGCGTTGGCAGCCTGGTCATAAACGAAACCAAGTTGGAAAAAGGGACGTGAGTAGAGCACCACGACACTTTTGGTGTAATGCGTTTCGAGTTCCGACGACACTTACTCATGTG
Organism: Phaeodactylum tricornutum CCAP 1055/1; assembly: GCF_000150955.2. Lineage (NCBI taxonomy): Eukaryota > Bacillariophyta > Bacillariophyceae > Surirellales > Neidiaceae > Phaeodactylum > Phaeodactylum tricornutum. The sequence goes on from NC_011699.1 coordinate 80,064, forward strand.
ATTGCAGCCTTGGTTCTTTTCAATCCGCGACATACATTTGGGACACGATTTGGTGTTGGCCAAAATCCAGTTGGCGGTTTCGGACTCGTTCCGACATTTTTCCATCCACAGAGCGATTTCGGGACAACTGGCCGGAGCGTGTGGTTCCTGGCCGCAGCGCAAACAAAAGGAGGTCGCACAGGTATCACAGGTGGCCACGCTCCCTTCCGACTCCATGGCGGCCGCAGATACCGCACACGCGACACGCTCGCAACCCGCTCCCGGACACCAGCGTGACAATCCGTTGGATTCGACGAAGGATCGAATTTGGTAGGTAAGGAATTTTTGGTAGTCCACGTGCTGTTTCCCCAGGGACCGTTCGAATTCGATGGCGGTAACTTTTTCGGGACATCCCGCGTGTGGACACGTGGTGTTGATGCACACGGGGCCTTCGGCAATGGCGGCGACGGAAAAGTCGTGCCAGCAGTCGAGGCAAAATTCGTGTCCACAGGGCATGGCGAGCATTTCGTCCACGTCATCATCGTAGCAGATTGCGCAAGACTTGGTCCGATTGGACGGCGGATTTAGCGCATGTCCGCAGCGACGGTAGACACCGTGTGCTTTCAGTAGTTTGTCGGCGTTGGCCATGTACGCTTCCAACAATTCTTCCTTGCTCCAGTTGTACTGGCTGAGTAGTACCATTGCGGCTGGTTCGGGTACGTCGAGGACTTCCGTGACATCCTTGACTCGTCGATCAAGTTCTGGTCGCAAGTCTTCGGCGTTGGACATGCGAATACCAGATTTTCCGGACGCGACGATACCTGGTGATGCAAGGAAGCCAAATGAAAAACGAGCAAGGTGGTGATGGCGTTGTGAGTGCATAGGTGCGTGTATGGGTACACGCGTGCGACCTTTTCCAAAGCAACAATTTCCGTGATTTGACACTCCACCAACTTCCCACGATTGGTGGTACTCCTGGAACTAGTTTCGTGTCTAGGCCCCTTGCATCTTTATTCTTTGGACGTGTTTGCGAGGCTCGTCATGTGTGTCTGTAAACAAGTGTACGTGGGCGAGTGAATGTTCAACTTACCGGAAGAAAAGGTACTCGGTGGCGCGTTCGGATTATCCGTTTCCCACGCCATGGCTTCTTCGTCTTGTTCGTCAGTCATGGCGTAGTCTACTTCTTCTTCCGAAGAATAGGCATAGTATTCGTAGTCTTCACTGTCGGATCCCATTGGGTCGTGTGTTTTTCTCTCTCGGTAAAACAGTTGGTGATTCGATACTACAAGCTGCGGGGCACACCAGGGACAGGGACCGACGTGCTACACTGCAGTCGCACGATCGGATTGGTACAGGGATCGTCAAAGGAACGAGTGCGGCGGTCTCACGTAACGGGACACCAAACACCTGTCTAGTTTAGGAGGCACGATACCAACCGCAAGGTATATGTATCTGTATACCTGGTGACAATAACTATATGTAATGTAGCTAGCTGGCTAATGAAAGAAGAAAGGAAATGGTCCCGAATCGAACCAATCTTTTCGTCGAATCGGTTGGAAAGAGACCTTGGAATCGAAACAAGTGTTCCAAGTGTGCTGGGGAGAGAGAGCTTGGACCTTTCGCAAAATGTGTCGTCGTTCTACTCGCGGGTGTCGAGTTTGTTGCTCTCACACAGTCACGTGATTGCCCCCGCGTTGTGACGTAGAAAGTCCCCTCGCTTGTTCTGTTCCGTGTCGCATGGTGTCTCGTCGGCCCGCAAGAGAATTCTTCACGGACCTCATTCCGACACACACACACACTGTTAGCAGACTGGCTTTCGTCTCACCTACTAGTATCCAACGCGAACTATAAGACTATAATATCTACTAGACGTCCGAACGATATGAATGCGGACGTTGACGAATTAGAAGGGTTTTTTCCTTTTTAGTTGATCGTAATCGGGTGCTCGAACTTTCCAAACGGTTCGGGACGCGAGGTTTTTTTCCCGTATACCTCTAGCTACGTTGCGCGTCGTTCCGTCGTTGCGGCAACGGTCAACAATCAGTGCGCCGTCCGGCGAGAAGTCGATTTGTCCTTCGTACGGGTGGGTAGGTGGGTGACGGTGTATTCGGCAGCGCGGGCGCGAACGGAAACAAAACACACACCGTGCGGTGATTGCCCCCCGCAGTACATTCGGGTAGCTCTCGCTCTCTCTCTCTGTGGGGTGCATCACCCAACTAGTGTCATTCCCCAATCCCAACGACTGGCCTCTGGAGTTATAGAGCATCTTTGGGTCTCGCATTCAAAGGTTAACGTAGTCGGATTCTCCGATCCAATCTCTCCTAGCTCTAGTACACGTACACACACACACAAACGCGTGTAGAGAAAAAAAGGGTCTTTCCCTCCTCCTTGGTTGCACCTTGGCGTCCCGACGACTCCCTGTCTGTCCCACGCTCGTTTCGTACAAATCTACGTAGAACTCTACGTAGAGGCAAATTCGCTCTCTCGACGACTGTGAGCGATTTTGCGAGACAACGAACCATCGTCTCCACACCCGTTATCTGGATTGGACTCGTGCGCGCTTGTTCCTCCACGTTCGTGAGAGTGCCTCACAACTCGACAATAGGACGTTGCAGTTCGTTCGATTGTACCGGAAGGAGACACCATGACCGACTTTGCCGCCTTGACGCAAAGCCTGTTGCAGCCGGAAACCTTTGACGTTACCGCACTCGATCGAGTCGTTACAGCAGCGTACAGTTCCGGTGATCCGCATCAAGCTCTGGCCAACCAGACCCTCATGCAGTTACAAGAAGTCGACGGGCTCTGGACCAAAGCGGACGCCATTATTGAACAAGCGCAGAATGCACAAGCACGATTCTTTGGACTCCAGGTACTCGACAATGCCATACAAACGCGGTGGAAAATTCTGCCATCCGAACAGAGAGAAGGCATTCGCAATTACGTCGTGGGGAAAATCATTCACATGAGTTCCGGGGATGAATCGGTGTTGCAGAAAGAACGCGTCTTTGTTGGTAAGCTGAATCTGACGCTCGTGGAGATCCTCAAACAGGAATGGCCCCACAACTGGCCAAACTTTATTACCGATCTCGTGGGAAGCTCCAAAACTTCGGAGGTCCTGTGCGAGAACAATATGCAGATTCTCAAACTCCTGTCCGAGGAGGTCTTTGACTTTTCGCGCGATCAGATGGTGACGGAAAAGGTCAAGCGCATGAAGGAATCGTTGAACGGGGAGTTCGCTCAGGTATATCAGCTCTGCGAATTTGTTCTGGAACATTCCCAGCGGCCGTCACTCCTGCGAGTGACCTTGCAAACCTTGCAGAGGTTTCTTACCTGGATTCCGCTCGGATTTATTTTCCAAACGAACCTCATCGATACACTGGTGCACAAGTTCTTGCCCGTGCAGGTGTTCCGCAACGACGCACTCGATTGTCTGACCGAAATTGGGAGTCTACGAGATCTGGATCCGACCTACGATCCCCGGTTTCGCAGTCTCTTTACGTCCTTTCTTACACGACTGGCGGATATTTTCTCTCCCGAAACCGACCTACAACCAGCCTACGAGAATGGCACCGAACAAGACTGCGAGTTTCTGCAAAAGCTGGCGCTGTTTCTCTCCGGCTTTTTTCAAGCGCATTTGAGGGTCCTGGAAGTCCCGGAGACTCATCAAGCACTCATTGCGGGTTTGTTGTACTTGGTACGGATATCGGAAATTAAAGAAACCGAGATTTTTCGTATTTGTCTCGAGGCCTGGTACATGCTGGCGGAGGACTTGTACAAATCGGAGCAGATTCCGCATCACGGAAACATGACCCGCAGTATGCCCGTCTCTCCCATGGGTTTGCAGCTCAACGGCGGTGCTACCAATAATGGCGGTACGCAATCGCGCAAATTCCTGTACGCTCCGGTACTGAACGGGATTCGGCAAGTGATGATCACAAACATGGCCAAGCCGGAGGAAGTGCTAATTGTCGAGGACGAAAATGGGGATATCGTTCGCGAGACAACCAAGGACACGGACGTGATTGCTCAGTACAAGACCATGAGGGACGCTCTCGTGTACCTCACACATTTGAACCCTGAAGATACGGAGACGATCATGCTATCACGGCTTGCTGCGCAAGTGGACGGGTCTGCTTGGAGCTGGAACAACCTCAATACGCTCTGTTGGGCTATCGGATCGATCTCTGGCGCCATGGCGGAGGACGAGGAGAAGCGCTTCCTCGTCACTGTTATTAAGGATCTGCTTGGTTTGTGTGAAATGAAGCGTGGAAAAGACAACAAGGCTGTTGTGGCATCCAATATAATGTACGTGGTTGGCCAATATCCACGCTTCCTTAAGGCACACTGGAAGTTTCTGAAAACGGTAGCCAACAAGCAGTTCGAGTTTATGCACGAGACACATCCCGGCGTTCAGGACATGGCCTGTGACACCTTTTTGAAGATCACCATCAAGTGCAAACGGAAATTTGTCACACTGCAACCCGACGAGTCGGTGCCGTTCGTCGTTGAACTAGTCGATTCGCTGGGATCGATCGTGTCCGACTTGGAGCCCCATCAAATACAGTCCGTTTACGAATCCGTAGGTACCATGTTATCGGACAAGGGCCCTTCGGTGACGATCGATCGGAAAGCGGTACTCGCCAAACTGATGGAACAGCCCAACCAGACTTGGCGGATGATTATGGAACACGCGGCAAAAAACGTGGAGACTTTGGTAGAGCCAAACACCATCAAAGAAATCGTAAAGATCCTCAAGACCAACAACCGTGTGTGCGGTGCGGCCGGTTCGCTCTTTACACATCAGCTACAAACCTTCTTTTTAGACATGCTCAACGTCTATAAGGTATACTCGGAACGAATATCCGCGGCCGTCGCACAGCAGGGGGCCATTGCGACTCAGATGAGTCTGGTTCGACTAATGAGGAGTGCCAAGAAGGAAGTCTTGCGGCTGCTAATTGTCTTTATCGACACGAGTGGACCGCCTGAGGCCGAGCCAAAGGCTGTTGCCGAGGGCTTCATTCCACCTGTCCTCGACCCCATACTGGGTGACTACAAGCGCAACATTGCGGGTGCACGCGATCCCGAGGTGCTCAAGTTGTTCGCCGTTGTTGTGGAGAAGCTACGCAATAATGTAGTGAACGACGTCCCTCGCATCATGGAGGCTGTCTTTGAAGTGACACTGGAAATGATAACCAAGAACTTTGAGGACTTTCCGGAACATCGAATTCGATTCTTCGAGTTTCTCAAGGCAATCAACGAGCATTGCTTCCCGGCCTTGTTCAGCATACCGCCCGAGCATCAAAAGTTGGTTGTTCACTCTATTGTTTGGGCGATGAAGCACACGGAACGAAATATCTCCGATACGGTGAGTCCGGTGGGACGGGTCGTGTGCGATATAGATTTTGCTGTGTTGTTTGTGTAGGTATTCTCACTCACTTACTTTGCTTCTTTGTTGTCATAGGGCTTGGATATATTGAACGAACTGCTGGTTAATGTCGGTAAGGCTCCCAACGTTGCGCAAGCATTCTACCAGCAGTATCTGCTTTCGCTGATTCAGGATGTGTTTGCAGTTATGACGGATCGGCTGCACAAGTCTGGATTCAAGATGCACGCTACGTTGCTGCGGCACATGTTCCATCTCGTGCAAATGAACCAAGTGACGGTGCCCCTCTTCGACCCATCCCAGCAGCCGGCAGGAACGACGAATCCGTCCTTTTTGCGCGAGCACATATCGAGCTTGCTGCTCACTTCGTTTCCCAATCTGGCCCGATCACAAGTCGGCAAGTTTGTCGAGGGTATGCTTGACGTCAAGATGGATCTACTGACGTTCAAGACGCATTTGCGAGACTTTTTGATCGAGCTGAAGGAGTTTAACGCGGAAGACAACTCAGCCCTGTTTGCCGAAGAACAAGAGCAGGCTGCGAGAGAGCAGCAGCAAGCCATGATGGCTGAGCGTAGTGCCGTACCCGGGATGTTCAGTCCAGCCGAAATCGACAATGATCTTTGAAAATGGGGTGATTCGGATGGCTACGGGGAAACGTCGCTTCTTTGTGATCGTTTGACGAGCTTATATTAGCCTTTGCTCTATAATTTAGACCTTTTTACGCTGTGGCGAAGGCTTTCGGCGCTAATTCTATATTGTTGTTTGAAAAGGAAAGAACTTCCGTAGCCTCAAAAAAAAATATGCGTTGGAGCAATTACTGAAAACGATATATCTTGACTTGCTTTCGTTTAGTGGTTATGCTATTGTCAGCATATATTGGAACTCGACGACAAGTAAAGTAAATTACAACGACTAGAGCAAAGCGGGAAATTCCATTCGGTCTTGAGTACGTAGTGTCTGCGCTACAGGTGCCATTTCAAAATATATGGCGCTCTTGCGTTAGATACCTGTAAGCGAGACCTGTTCCAAATACTACACCGACACCCTCAAAGACAATGATCCGCTCTATTTACTAGTTCCAAATCCTTGGCCTGCACGTGTCTAAATAGTGGATGGTTATGTTGCACAGTCAATACCTTACTGTTGATGTTTATCTTATACAGTAATGCTCCAAGTTAAGGGTACAAAAAACTCAAACAGATTTAGATTGTGTCAATTGGATATTTCTCTCCTCTACCAAATATTGATAATGAAAGTGTAAGAAAAGCTCGGCACGGCAGTTAATTGCAACCCCAACAACTGTTATTAAGGACAATTTTTTCGGTCATTTCGTAGAGCTCGGGTATGGTTATTGATCCCGGTACGGTGTTTCCTCGACATCTGCAAATGTCGTTTCGCAATTACCGACACCATTTGACTGCTTCGTGTAGTGGGGTAAGAGATGAACACACAACATCCTGCTCGTTGTCTTTGCGATTGAAAGTTAGCCGTACCTCCAAGTTCGTTTTACTGTTAGAAATTCGCAACTCCTCCGCGATTCACATCATGTCAGAACCTAGCGCAAAAAATATAGGAAATCATATGCAACGGAAGAAGAAACTCAGAAGGACTCGCCGAGCCAAGTGAAAATGACCAGCCGCTCCTCCAGCCAAGACCCTCGACCTGGACCACATCTACTGACAGTGGTTGAGGCTCACCCCAATGACAATGACTAAGCCACAAATTTACCTTTCCCTATTTCGCTGGCTGTGAAATGATTCGAATCCAATTCTCTCGTCTCTATTCCCCGGCCGTATCCGCGGACCGGCCGCTACCCTTTTGGGAGCCGGACACGCCCATGTACAACCCACATGGTCCCTTTTTGCGTCCTGATAAGGACGACTATACCCACGACGATGTGCTCGGCGATGGCGATACACTGGAAAAGCAGAAGCCCTGTCTTTGTCCACTAGGCTTCTCAGTACGCCTCAAACGGGTGAGACTAATTCCGCTTTGGACCTGCACCAATGACTCCTTCACGGACAATCCGGAAGACGAATCCAGCTGTAAACAATGCAATGTGCATCTTGGTGCGAGCGAATGCTTCCCAGAATGGGTGGGGTTCATTATTTGATTTAGATGGTTGGAAATGCTCTGCTTGCTTCGTGTTTAACCCCAACGAAAGCATACCTTGTGGCGCGTGTGAGGCGCCCCTTACAGGAACATCCAATACGGCAATGATTTCTACCCTAACTTAGCCGAGTCCATACGTTGTTACAGCCTTAATTTCGGCCTGTGCTCCAGAAAACAACAGCACCGGCGGCTCCGCCACGGTTAGTAGAATTACCATTGGCAGCGTACCGGTCAGAAGCACCGTTCCGGCTACCAGAAGGTTTCTATTTGTGAAATCCCTTCGAAAGTCTACCATAGAAAGTACAAAATTCAATATTGGCTCATATCCAAGTAACAATGCTCCGGAAGCGAGCTATGGGTATTCGTGATCCCACCCGTACAGTGAGTGGGTAGAGGATCTGCGTGATTTCTGAAGCGACTGATCCAAAAACGTATATTAACTGAAAAGTTCACTCGCCTTTTGTCGAACCGTGAATGAGTGTTGCTGGATACTACTAGGTGCCGCGAGCTGTCGGTGTGTCGAATTGTAGTTTCCAGTCAATGAATAAATATAATGCCACGCCTATAATCCGAACTCTACCTGCGATCCGGCATGGCCTTATCAACGTGGTGAAGGACCTCTCTAGCAGTAATTTGTAGGCTATCAATGTGGTGAAGGACCTCTCGTGTAGTAAGGTGTTAGCTGCCTTTGAGGTGGCGTGGTAAATGATCACGAAGAACTTCAGTGGAAAAGGTGGGACTGGTCGGCTATGGCTGTTATGAACCGTGAATGGCGGGAGCTTTCGACCTCTACTGGTGAATAATTGGTGGGTGTTGCGTGAGCAGAAATACTGCAACAATGCGATGCTGTACAGGAAGCTTCGTGGAATTCGGGCAAGATAACAATCAAATTGCATGGTCTTTGGGTTGCGTTCACCAAGTTCCCGGTAGCACAGCGTATCGGCGCCGAGGATAGTCGGGGAACTTGGATCGGTACCATGCGTGGTGCGCAACTCCCCGAGGGATCAGATTGGCCGCTGTAAAGATCACAAAGGCGACGGTAGCGAGGGATCCGCGAGCGGCGATCCCGAATCCGGTCCATTCCAGCAGCTCTCCAAAATAGTGGGGAGCCGACAGGCGCTCGAACCAGCCGCCACGAGGAATTTGGTAGCCTTTTCCTTGAGCTTTCAGTCGGCGTAACGTAGCGTCCGATTGTAAATTGATGGAGGCGCCGTAGAGAAAGAGACAGACTCCGGCGCCGAAGACGGGGTTGGTTCCGTATCCGGGTGGAAGGTGATGGAACTCGAGCAGTCCACTGACTTGGAGGTAGCCGTTGATGGTGGTGAAGAAAATCGCCAAAGCAGCTACTAATGCAGGGATGGGTTGGCTTTGGGTAGTCATACGTAGCGGGTATAGGATAGTGCGTTGCGTGTAGTGGAGGGTGAAGAGGACGAGTAAAATAAAGTTGGGCCATGGTGGCCATCCAGGCGCTGCGTGGGGTGACTGTCGAGACGCCATCCTTTGTCCAAGACCCACGGCACACCAAATCAGATTAGGAGTTTCGAAGAGAAACCAGCAGGCTCGGGCAGGCAGATGTGGTCCCAAATACCAATCAGTCCGCAGAGTTTTGCCGTACGGCGAGGGAATTACGAAAAGCAGTACGAAAAATATGGGAATCGAGGAGAGTATTACAGCCCAAGCCAATCGTTCGTGAAAGGCTTGCTCTACTTCTCTACTCCATCCCAACATATTCTAGCGCTGCTGTGGATTCTGTTGTGGGTGCAGGGCCAGGAGTCGTTGGCATGGCCCTTCCAGAAATGTCGACTTGGATCGGGACCGTCACCGTGCAGCCTGTATTTTTGTCAGGATTTTAGGATCGTAGGTTTCGGTTCTGTGACGAGAGCGCATTCACAGTCATTGTGAATTTCCTGTAACGTTGCATCAACAGAGTATCTCTATGACGTCATCCGGCATTCTACGACTCGCGGTATTTATTCGGTGACGTTCCGAACGAAATGGTAACCGGTGTATTTATCCGAACAAAGGCCTAACCAGCAGCCTCCTACCGTGCCTATCCACTACTCTTCGCCACCGCGTTCTGCGGAAGCACAAAGAGGGCTGGGAAGCTGCTACACAAATCTCGCTTGCCTTGTTCATTACTGTCCACCCCATTCCTGTCTCCAACGACGGCGTTCTGTGCCACACCGTACGAGACTGGTCACACTTCCGATGCGTCCCGTCGTGGCCGTTGCTACCTTCGCGGTATCGCTGGCTGTCTTGTTTGCCACGTACCAATCGCGTACACATATATTCTCTTCTTCCACACCCACACGTCTCTACCAGCCGTCCACCGTTTCCGAGACACTCGCACAGGCGGTGCCTTTGGATCCGGATGGTAATACCCAGGGACAACAAGTCGTGGAGCAACTCCGAGCCAAACTGGGGATACCGCACGATCTGTTACGCACGTCCGACACGGAGGAAGGCCCCGTACAACCGCGACAATTTCTGCACCTGCACCACATGAAGACGGGTGGGACCTCGATGGATGGACTGATTCGCTGCGCTATGCAACGCTATCGATCGCAACACGGGACACTTCCTTACCAAAACATACACGAATGCAGTGCGGCGCGTTACGCGCGCTGTTTGTCCGGAGACGATACACAGTGTGTCGGAAAGGTTCAAGAAGCCGCTATTATGAGTTACTGTGCCCCGCTCCGCGATCTGACTACGTTTCAGTGGACTCGGACCACCAGTGGTGGATCCGATAATGGTGAGGAAGGCGGTATCGTTCCTTCCACTGATACGACGCCCATTCGGGCCGTGACCGTCCTGCGTCATCCCGTAGACCGTGTCTGGAGCATGTATCGCTTCCGAACCAAAGCGTGTTACGGCTGTCGGGATCTGAAGGACGTCTACGCGGAAATCGACAGCGGTAACTCCACTCTTGATCGGATGTGTGCCCTGCAACTGCAGAATCACCAAACCAACAATCTCCTGAGTTCGACAAATTTCAACGAAACCACCATCGCCACAGCCCGCGGGACTCCGCAACAACGACAGCAAATCATATCGGAAGCGATTCGCAACATGCACGATTTCTTTACTATGGTGGGCCTGACGGAAGAGTTGAACACGACCGCCGCCATGGTGGGGCGCGTTTTTCCCTGGTTGGCCACGGACGTGAACGGCACCGTGTGCGGCTTGCCGCACTCCAACGCGTCGCCACAAAACAATCATTGCGGAAGCCGTACCGGGAACGCAAGGGACCGAAGTGGTAGCACGCACTGGGACTTGCCGTCGCGACCCGACGACGCAACCGCACAGCTCATTCGGAAACACAATGAGCTCGACATGGCGCTATACGAGGCGGCCGTTGACCTATTTCGACTACAAAAAGAAGCTCTTGGACTATGATTGCACTTGATTGATTGACGATTTCTATAGAACTCTACAAGCTTTAGCTTTGTATTGTAAATCGGTAATGTATATACAAACACATTTATGTTTGTTGACTGTCGTTAACCTGCTTGCATTCGTGCACTGCTTCCGTAGGCCAACACCAGCAATTCCCGGCCATCACGTTTCAAACTTTGTCGGCCTCCAGCTTGGTGCTCGTGTCGTTGTCTTCTTCTCCAGCGCTCCCACCCGAGGCGACTTCTTCGCTACTGCTGTCGATGCTCTCCAATTCTTTGTCGTGATCTTCGTTGGATCGATCCAACTTGTGTGACAGCTCATCGTTGCCCATCCCGTGCACCGACTTCCCCTCGTGTACTTCGAGGACTTGAGCGTGCCAAGCGTACAAGGGAACCACTTTAGAGAGCACATACTTTTCTAGGCCAAAGAAAACGACAAAAGCTCCCAAGGTAGCCACAGAGCCAACTAAATTGAACCATAGGAGTTTGGCGTACGATCCCTCGCCGACAGTGAGGTGTTGCCAATCTAGTGCGTTGGGGTTTTCGTTACTCAACTGAAACAACAAGCCCAACAACGCTCCCAACCAAAACGAACTCAAAAAGGCCAGTGGGTAGTAGCTGTTGGGCTCACGCGGTAAGAACATAGAGCGCCATGATAGGTGGTCCCAATCCGAGCACGACTGTACCGCTGACCGTCGTCGCGTCGAGGGCACTGGGGTCCTGTAACAAAGGTAAAGTGCCCAAGAGGGCAATAAAACGAATAGCAAAGCGGCCCAGCGCAACGTGTTGATCGGTTACGTTGGCGAGTTTTTCCGGCTTCCATTTCCAAAAGAATGTGCGTAGCTCGGCAAAAAGTTTGGCCGTCGAAGCAAACGCCGAATCCAGCGTACTGATAGAAGTTGTCATGAAAATAATATTGGTAATGGTAAAGACGCCGGTACCGAGGTAGCGAGCCACGTCGGCAGGAATTCCCGTGCTAATTCCGGTAAGGAGAGCAGGGTCAATTGTCTCATCCACGGTTGCAGCAAGATTGCCGAAAATGCCAATGAAACCGAAGAAAAATATAAACAGGAAGGAAATGACGCCGCCAGTAAGGAAGGCTCGCAACATTGTTTTAGGGCTCGCTAAAAAGGCACGGTCCGTGAGAACTGGATCAAAGAAAGGATAGCTGAACAATCCCTGAATCAAGCCGACTATCGCCAAGTCCCAACCCCCTTCCAAAGTATTGGTAGCAACGCCCACGTTGGTATCCCACTGGAATAGGTTGCAGTCGCCCCGTCCAGCGACCTCACACTCGTCTGACAGTTCGTTAACTTGCTTGCCAATCACACCGAGTACCGTCACCAGAAGAATGACAGCTAGAAGAGCTTGAATGACGTCGGAGATTAGCGAGGACCGGAGTCCTCCCAAGGAAACGTAGACAAAGGGAATGAATGTGGACAAAAGAGCCGCAATCCACCAGGAAGCCGTATTGTAGTCGCCGTAGAAAGAAGCCACCACGAGCGAGTTGCTCCAGATTTCTTGGTAGAGACGAAAAAGTACAGCAAGACTGTAGGAAATGGATGCGATCGACCCGTACCGCTCAAAGATTGCTTCTTGCAGGGATGTATAGCCCTGATTGGTTCGCAAATAGTAGCAAACAACGCCAACGGAAAGGAAGGCTATGTACCAAGTGCCGTAGGCAAAGCCGCCGAGGATACCGTATCTGGCTCCGAGGATACTGGCGTTTTGGATGCTCTTGGCAAAGATCCAACTGATAAAGGTACTACCAGCCAAGATTGCGTAGGAACTGCGATCGGTAGCCGTGTCAGCGATCCCACCTTTGAAGAACTCCAAGGGCGAATGAGCCACCTTCGTTACGAGCAACAGACCGAGACCGTAAATCGCCATGTACTGCCACTGTATGCTGGGATTCGTCGCGGCGTAGGCGATCTGGAAGGCCACAAACAACATGATCGTGTCGACGGCGTGTGGGCGATCGGCCATCCATGCCGTGACCGACGAGGGAAGAACTTTCGCCAACGCAAAGGACGAGGAAGATGTTGGGGTTGACATGCTTATAAGGATAGAATTTAGTGATGATAGTTGCAGAAAAGCTCGACCGAGATCGAGGGTTGTGCTCAGCCTTTCCGCAAATGGAGACGATAACCGTACCAACGGTCTCGGCTGACTGTGAAGAATGAACGAATCCTTCCAATCCCTTCGGCTTGATGGAATATGAGAGGTTGCCGAGCTTTCGATATCTCAAAGTTTTGAATCTTGCCCGAGTGACCTTGACAGACCCCTCGCAGGATCTTTTCTTGAATGGATTTCTGGGTTATTTATATAGAGCAGGGTTCTCGTAGGAAGATTTCCTCCTATTGGAATTTGCACATGAAAAGCTGCCGAAGTCTCCATATGGATCCAGTTTCTGTTCCGGTGACACCAAACATTTCTAGGCGCGTGCTCCGTATTCGAAGAAGTTCTTCCAGAGAAGCAAACGAGGACCAACCATGTACATCCTTTTGTCGGTCTTGGGTGTACCCGACTTATATACAGCGACCTAAGTGGTACCTTGAGATGTTCTCGGTCTACCAAACACGAAACCATGAGGGAATTCGAACGTGGTGCCAAACAGGAGATTTACTGTGACATTCGATTTTCAGCTAGGGTACGTGCTATTGTAGGGCCAGCGTCGAAAATAGATCGGAAGCGTATCTCTGTCAGGAAGCGGCGGTTTCACATCGCATCGCATAGCTAAAGTTACTGCGTGTATCACTCTGTGTATCCAACGCGTACCGTGCGTAAGATGACAGTCAGTACAACAAACTTTAGTTGCGGTCTCGAGGAGATTTGTTGTTTTCGTGACTATAGAGTAAACAACATCTTTAAGTGGATCCGCTCCCACTGGTCTTTGAATGTGGGCAATAATTCTAGTTCCCGACACGGTTCCAAACAAGGAGGGACCAGTGCACTACAATGTTTTCTTGGGAATGGGCAAGGGGCGTGGTCGCGCTTTCGACGAATAGACCTCCTCGCCATGGTCGTCGACGGCTTGCCACGGCCATTGGGACGTTCGGGTCGGCACAGCGTAAGATTCGTCGTTGGGTGGAGCAGATTGCGGATGTCGTTGATTGGAGGACGTGCCGAGCATGGCAGCCACGTCTTTATACCGGCGCGTGCCTTCACTCACGGCACGTTTCGTATTCCAGGCGTCGGTGGTGGCGGACGTTGTTTTAAATTCGTGACGGATCTGTCGGACCATATCTTTTTGGGCTCGTCGATCCGTGACGCTGGTGTAGGCGAGACGCACGAAATCCCGGTATAGCTTGCGGACTTTTTGTTGTTGCTGAAATTCGGCAAAGGATGGCAGATTGTCGACGTTACCGAATCGGTGGCGTCGGCGGCGGGGCGGATCCGGCGTCGGTTGCGCTCCAGTCGCTGATGAGTCGTCGGACGATGTGGAAAACGGTGTCGTGTGACGGAACGGGCGGACCCGACCGAGCCAGGAGTTGCTCGGACGGTACAATGTCCGGTGTTGGACGAGAGTAGATCGCCACATGGGTTGCACGCCGGAAACAGGGAAAGAGGCCTCTACGGTATGGTCACACTGTCGGGATCCTGGCTCTGGTCTTGTTCCGTGGTGCACTCGCCGATGGCTGTGGTTTGACTGACTGATTGATCTTGGGAGTGGAGTGGTGTATTCGCCACACAATGGTGCAACGAGTGTCTTTCATTCTGGCTAGGTTCCGACGACTGCGTCATGGTCGTATGATGTGTCGAAGGGTCCGTCTTGGTTTCCGGGTCTGTTCGTGGTTCCTCCATTACGTCCGGGTTTGTTCGATAAGCTGCGTTTCGCCCGCACCCCGAAACTCATCCGTCGGACGGCGTTCGTTCTACCGGCACCTACTAATTGGAACTCCGAGGGAACACGTTTCCGAGTCAGCCCGGCGACTTACAATTACACACTACTACCAGCTAGCTAGCTACCTAGATTCCAAAGGTACCATTGTATCGAATCGGTATTTTACCGTTATTAGGTAGGTACTTGCGTCATGTTGGTTTCGATTTGTGTCGTAAACGACACACAGGCCAACCCAATGACTCGTTTGATAGTTCGTGACTGTGTAGGCCATCCGCATTCCCTAGCCGTATATAGGCCCCTGTGTTTCGGTCCCGGTCACCCCCACGCGGCCTCCTGCGAGCCCCTCTGGCGTGCACCAGAAGGGAGGGAGGACGGGTGGGGTGGGTGGGATACGAACTCGCAAACCAAAAGGGGAGCAAAAAGTGCGTGCTTGCACTTGGTTAGCTACACACACACAAGTTTCGTTTCTCGATCCAGCCACTCGATCGTGCCGTTTGCGACGCGACCCGACCAAAATACTAACATCAAAGGCATCATGGTTCGCTTGCAGGCTGCGCATCATCATCCTCCACCAGGGCAGCACAATCCCCGCAATGCCGAAATAAGTCGTCGGTTGGGAACCCCGAACGGTAGCAGTACCAACAATACCAACACCAACAACGGCAGCCACGCCGCCATGTTTTGCAGTCGTCAGAGTATCTTGACGCTGACGGTGGGAGTGTTGGTGGGTTACATTCTCTTACCCGTGTTGTTGGTGGAGATGGAGTTGCAGGACCTGATGGGAGCACTGCCGGACTGGGAAACGACCGGCAGTGGGCCGTACGCCCGCCCGTCGCCTCCGGAGATGCTGCACCAGGGTCTCTACAGTACCGCACGCATTCCGGCATCCTTGTCCGAGACGCCGCGTTTGCGCAGTGTCGAGCAGGAACCGCCGCGAACGCTCGAAGCTGCTCCGCGGGACTTTGCCGGTGTCGTGGCGGAAGGCGTCACCGATATCGAAAAACGAATCGTGCAAGATCACGATCTGCTCGGGAGACAGTCCTTGCCCACCGCAACGACGCCCTACATTATGCCCACCAAGGTCTTGCCCGATCATCAACGCAAGAAGATTCTCGTCACGGGAGGAGCCGGATTCGTCGGCAGTCATCTCGTGGATAAACTCATGATGGATGGGATGGAAGTCATTGTCGTGGATAACTTCTTTACCGGACAAAAGAAAAACGTGGCGCACTGGTTGCATCATCCCAATTTCAGGTAAGCACCATTACAAGAAGGGAGGAAGTATGGAGCTAGCATCGAACCTCCAAGGACACGCATACAAAGCTTTCCATGGCACACACAAACACACACTCACAACACACCGTTTGTGCATGCTGTTATTCATACACCGAACAGTCTCGTGGTGCACGATGTCACCGAACCAATCCAACTCGAAGTAGACGAAATCTACCACTTGGCCTGTCCGGCGTCACCTCCGCATTACCAGTACAATCCGGTCAAAACCATCAAAACGTCCACCATGGGGACCCTCAACATGCTCGGACTCGCCAAACGCGTCCGCGCCAAGATTCTACTCACCAGCACCTCCGAAATATACGGCGATCCCAAGGTACACCCACAGCCCGAATCCTACTGGGGAAACGTTAACACCATCGGACCCCGCTCCTGCTACGACGAAGGCAAACGCGTGGCCGAGACCATGATGTACAGTTACAAGAACCAAAACGGCGTCGACGTCCGCGTCGCACGGATATTCAACACCTTTGGTCCGCGCATGCACCCCAATGACGGACGCGTCGTTTCCAACTTTATCATACAAGCCCTGCAGAACAAGAACATGACTATTTACGGCGAAGGCAAACAAACACGATCCTTCCAGTACGTTACCGATCTCGTCGACGGTCTCTACGCGCTCATGAACGGCAATTACGATCTTCCCGTCAATCTCGGCAATCCGGAAGAATATTCCGTCAAGGACTTTGCCACCTACATTCAAGAACTCACCAAGAGTACGTCGGACATTATCTTCTTACCCAAATCCGAGGACGACCCCTCCCAACGTCGACCGGATATCACCACGGCCAAGCGAGAACTGGGCTGGGAACCCCAGGTCAAGGTACAAAAAGGCTTGGAAAAGACCATTGAATACTTTGCCCGTGTTTTGGAAAGTGCGGGGGAAATCATTCCGACCGGACCCGGGGCCGCCAAGCCCGAAGCCTAACAACAACGGTACGATTGTCGCACCGTGAGTGTGGTGCATGCCTCGGAACCAGGTGCCGGGAGCGTTCCAACACGAAGGGTGGCTGGGGGCCAGCAGCACGAATGGTACGGAAACCCTCTTTTGCATGTTTACATACTCTACAGTCCGCGTTCGAAATTTCGCAATTATTTACTACTCTTTCCTGATTAATTGTAAATGCTGTAAATGTACACCGTTTATGTTGACATTGTGCTTCCATCTCGTCGTCACCCCGACGTTGTAAACCTGTCTACAATCCTCTATCATCCCAAGATGCCCGGCGTACGACTTTAATGGAATTCAGTGGGACTGGTCCACGCGTCGGAATCCTTCTCGGCGGCGTAGTGCTCAAACAAAGTGGTGGGTTCGAGGCCGGTCAACCCCTCCTTCTTGTGAAGGTAAACAGAGTCAGCAAACATCTTGACCAAGTTGAGGTTAGTCAAGAGCGGTGTACCGAAATCCACAGCTGATCGACGCATTTGGAAGTTGTCGTTCAAACGCTTGGACTGGTGTGTGGGAATATTGATCACCATGCCAATCTCTTCGTCCCGGATCATGTCCACCGCCGTACGAGCACCCGAGGTGTCCGTGGGGTAAGCGACGACTTCGCAAGGCACACGGTTCTTTGCCAAAGCCTTGGCAGTCGCTTCGGTTGCAACGAGCGTGTACCCGAGCTCGTGCAGCTGGTAAGCAGAATGCGTAAACTCGTCGATAAGTTCTTCCTGGACCGAAACGAGAATTTTCTTTTCGGGCATTTTGAAACCGGTCGAAAGAAGTGCCTTGAGGAAGGCTTCTTCCTTGGAAGCTCCGAAACAAGCCACTTCTCCGGTGGAGGCCATCTCGACTCCGAGTACAGGGTCGGATCCACGGAGACGAGCAAAGGAGAACATCGGGACCTTGACACCGACAAACCCGTTGGGACGGTCGCGGGTTTCCAAAGTAGGCAAGTTCATGTTACTCGTGTCTTCGCCAACAATGGCCTTGGTGGCGGCCTCAATAAAGTCAACTCCCATTGTTTTGGAGACAAAAGGAAATGAGCGGGAGGCACGGACGTTGCATTCGATGCACATGACATCGGTTCCCTTGGCAACGAATTGGATGTTGACCGGTCCAGTAATGTCGAGGCGTTTGACAATCTTACGGGCGGCTTCGCGGACTCGTTCTTTGGTGTACGCCGACAGAGTGTGGGGTGGAAGGACCAACGAGGCATCACCAGAGTGAACACCGGCATTTTCAATGTGCTCATGGATTGCGGCAGCAATGAGTTCGCCGTCTTTACCTACACCATCGCATTCAATCTCGACGGCGCCTTCGATAAAGTCGGAAATCACAACGGGGTGTTCCTTGGATACAGTAGCAGCTTCTTCCAAACAGGCACGGAGCTGGTCATCGTTATACGCAACATTCATGGCGGCTCCGGAAAGAACATAGGATGGACGGACTAGAACGGGATAGCCGACCTTGGCGGCAAAGTCCAAGGCGTCCTGTGAAGTGGTGAGCTCTCGCCACGCCGGTTGCTGGACACCAATCTCATCAATCATGTCGGAGAACTTGTTACGGTCCTCGGCGTTGTCGATCATTTTGGCGGTGGTTCCGAGAATCTTGACGCCAGCCTTGTCGAGCGGAATAGCGAGACCGTTGGGAATTTGTCCTCCAACACTAACAATGACACCATCCGATTTGTCGCGGTGGTAGATATCCAAAACACGCTCCTTGCTGAGCTCTTCAAAGTACAGACGATCGCACTCATCGTAATCAGTCGACACAGTCTCGGGATTGTAGTTGATCATCGTCGACTTGTAACCCAAGTGGCGGAGAGTCCGGATGCAACTAACACCACACCAATCGAACTCAATTGAAGAACCAATGCGGTAAGCTCCACTTCCAAGGACAATGACACCACCATCGGCGGGTTTAACATCATTTTCCATACCGTGATACGTCATGTACAAGTAGTTGGTCTCCGCGGGGTATTCGGCAGCGAGGGTATCAATCTGCTTATTGAAAGGCAGGATACCGCCAGCGATACGTTTGGCACGAACATCGTCCTCCGTAGAATTTCCACCTAAGCACTCAGCAATTTGAACGTCGGAGTATCCCATCTTCTTTGCCGTCAGCATTTGGTCATCGCTCATTTGGTCCAGAGTGATTGTCTCTAGCTCGTCCCAGACCTTGACAATGTCTTCGAGACGACGGAGGAACCAATGATCAATCTTGGTGATGTCGTGGATCTCCTGGACCGTCATCGTCTTCTCATGCAAAGCCTGGGCAATCGCAAAGATGCGCTTATCGGTAGGCACCTCCAATTCTTTGCGCAAGGCCGCCATGGTCTCGAAACGATTTTTAGGTTGGAAGCCAGCAACCGAAGGGTCCACCATGCGCAACGCTTTTTGCAAAGACTCTTCCAAGGTCCGTCCAATGCCCATGACTTCGCCGACACTCTTCATAGCGGATCCAATCTCGGTACTGACGCCTTCAAACTTAGACATGTCCCAACGAGGAATCTTGGTGACAATATAATCCAACGAAGGCTCAAAAGCAGCTTGTGTCTTCTTGGTGACAGAGTTGACAACTTCTGTCAAAGGAATACCCAAGCATAACTTAGCGGCAACGAAAGCCAAGGGATATCCTGTAGCCTTGGACGCCAAAGCTGAAGAACGAGAAAGACGCGCGTTGACCTCAATAATGGCGTACTCGAGCGATTCCGGGTGAAGAGCGTACTGAATGTTGCATTCCCCCACAATTCCCAAGTGGCGAACGACCTTGATAGCAGTCTCACGGAGCATGTGGTATTCCTCGTTGCTCAGAGTCTGCGAGGGAGCCATGACAATACTATCACCGGTGTGGATACCAAGTGGATCAAAGTTCTCCATGTTGCAAACAGTGACACAGTTGTCGTGCGTATCACGAACAACCTCGTACTCAACTTCTTTCCATCCCTTCATGCTCTTCTCGACCAGAATCTGGGGTGAAACAGAAAGAGCCTTCTTGGCCATGTCTTTCAAGTGATCTTCGTCAACGCAGATGCCGCTACCGAGTCCTCCCAGGGCAAAGGCGGAACGGATCATGAGCGGGTAGCCAACCTTTTTGGCATGTTCCACCGCCTCTGGGATAGTTTGGGCCGTGTACGACTCGGCAATCTTTTCATTAATTTCGTTGAGGCGATCCGAAAAGAGCTGACGATCTTCGGTGTTGATGACCGCTGGAATCTGCGTACCAAGAATTTTGACACCATATTTTTCGAAAGTTCCGCTTTCGTGCCTGCAGCAGGTCCAATTAATGTTGGCAGTTGTGTGAGTTCCTATCTTGTGAAAAATCTCAAAAAACAAACTCGTCTGAACTTACATTTGGACGGCGCAGTTCAAGGCCGTTTGTCCTCCCATGGATATGATGACACCATCCGGCTTTTCCTTCTTGATGACTTCTTCGACAAATTCAGGGGTGACGGGCAAAAAGAAAACATGGTCAGCCTTACTGGCGGACTTGTCATCCGTATTGGTCTGTACCGAGGCAATGTTCGGGTTCATGAGGACCACTTCCAAGCCTTCCTCCTTTAGGGCCTTAATGGCTTGTCCGCCGGAATAGTCGAATTCACCAGCCTGGCCGATGGAGGTACCACCCGATCCGAGCAACAAGACTTTCTTGGCGTTGGAGCGAGGTGGAGCGGGTTTGCGGACTGGGAATCGGATCTTGTCCATGGGCTTTTTGCACGCTTCGAGAAAGGTATCGAACATGAACTCCGTGTCGGTGGGACCAGACGAGGCTTCCGGATGGAACTGCGCGGTGAAGTAGGGACGAGTCTCGTGAGCGATACCTTCGTTGGATCCGTCGTTGGCGTTGGTGAACAGCGTTTTCCATCCCGGCTTGAGAGTGGCGCAGTCAATGTGGAATCCGTGATTTTGCGGCGTAATGTAGCATTCGCCTGTTTGATGGTTGAGAACCGGCTGATTCTGACCTCGGTTACCAAAGGGAAGCTTCTTGGCGATACCTCCGGCGGCGATACCCATCAACTGGTTACCGAGACAGATGCCAAAAATGGGTTTGACTTCACTGTCCGGGACAGAAATGACTTTTTCAAGTTCCTTGATGGTCACATCGCACATGACAGGATCACCGGGACCATTACTCAAGAAAAGACCATCGTACTTGTGCATTTCGGAAGCAAAGGGGTAGTCCCAGGGTACGACGGTGAGTTCTACGCCACGCTTGCAGAGCTGACGAATAATGTTGAACTTCATCCCACCGTCGACGGCGATAACCTTGGTCGGATTGCCCTTTCCGTAGACCTTTACTTCCTTGGTACTAACTTCGTTGACAAGGTGACGCGCGTTGGGGTCGACCATTTTGCCGAAATCTGGCACGGGGGCGTCGAGATCCACTTCAATCCGAGCCAGCATGGCTCCCTTTTCACGAATTTTCTTGGTCAACATACGAGTATCAATGTCGGAGAGACCAGGGATTCCTTCCTCCTTGAGCCAGTCACCGAGACTACTGGCTGCCTTCCAGTGCGAGTAATGGTGACTGTAATCTTGAACAATCAAACCGGTAGCATGAATGCGCGAGGATTCAAAGTACGCGGGCAGACCCAACTCGTCGACGGCCTTGCGATCGGGCACACCGTAGTTTCCCACCATGGGCGTTGTTACGGTGAGAATCTGTCCTTGATAGGACGGATCGGTCAAGCTTTCGGGATATCCGACCATTCCCGTAGCGAACACAACCTGTGCGAGAGTAAAACGTGGACCAAGTCTACAATGTGAGACGCTACACCGGCGGCCAATCGTTCGGCGACGGACCCATCATTCGTACGTACTTCACCCTCGACAGATTCATGACAACCAAAGGAGCGACCCGTCATGGTTGTACCGTCTTCCAAATGAAGACGCGCGAGGGCGGTCGGCTTTTTGGCGTCGTCACCGCTCTGAGTACCAAAGGCGAAGGTCGTTTGCTTGCCGAGACGGGACGTCGTGCGAACCTTGCTGCGCAAGGAGGACTGCAGGAGGGGTCGCAACATGGTCATACTGACTGTACCTAATCACCGTGTACTGCGTTGTAGATCGGTAAGGACGATAGGTTTGAGAGGGGACGAGAGGAGAAGCTCCCTGCAGGTCGACAACGAGAAAGTAACACGGCGTGAGCCCAAAGAATCTTTGACGGTGTGAACCTCTCCAAATCTCAACAGATATGAGTGCTTTCGGCGAAAAGAGGGACGAGCCAATTCACCCACCTTTTTCTCAGATTCTTCAATCACAAAAGAAAGCTTGAATTGTTGACACTGAGACGAAAGTGCGAGACCGAGTCGTCCGAAAATATTTGGTTGGTGAACGGCGATCCCAATCCATCCAACCTTCGCAAAGGGGGGAAGATACTGGAACGGCATCGGTGCACTCGGGGTTCGGACCGTCGCGAGAATGCAAATCGGCATGTCTCCAAAACCATCCTGCGACAGATTCGCTTATTCCATCTTCAAGATCACTTATGAGCTACGACTGTATTTGCATCCATCGACACAGTAATTTACGTCATTGACCAAAAACGCTTGGAAGAAAGCTCCCATCCATTCCCCGCACGTCAGCAACTTCAGCTTCGTCGCGTTTGACATTCTTCGGGTTTATATAAGTATCTGAGATAAGACGACGTACTACTTTCTCCTACAACGGTTTTCAATTATTGAAGGTTTGGCTATTCTGGCTTAAGCGATGCACCTCCGGCAGCATATGCAAATGCAAGCAAGCATGGTTGGTGGTCGTCAGCGATGCATGATTTTGGATCGTGGGAATGGACCCCGAAACGATAGGGTAGTAGCTATATTGCCTTTTAACAGTTAACAGTTATTAGTAACGAATCTTACGATTAATGCAAGTCGATGACTTCAAGGTACAACTTGAAAAAATTAAACTAGCAAAAGCATGGCCACGTCGATCGCTAGGCTATAGTTGGATAGTTCGCTTTCTCGACTTTGCAAGGATTGTGGCTACAAGTGGGATTCGTTGTTGTCGTCCATGGTTGATTGCCAAACGTTTATGTGAACAAAAACCAAACGTACTGAACTTGGGACTATACTCACTTTCCAAGGAAATGGCGTGGCACACTATTCGAGAAAATTAGTTTGCGTTCCGACTGCCGGAGGCTTCTACGGCGTCGCGAATTCACAGGAAAGATGGTTGCTATCACAGTCAGGTATCGTCTCGAATTACATCACGGACGCTGCTCGGGACCCGCGCGAGCTCCCAAACTTCCGGAACAAACGCCGAGAATTAAAATATGTAGCAAGACCGATTCGTGAAGTCGCAAGGCGAATCCCTTTACTGAAAGTGAGTCATCTCGGACTAAATATTCTAGCTAGCTTCCAAAACGGGTGCGTTCGGGAGCCGAATTCTATGGCTTGACCGATCGCTTGGCGGAAAATTCGTGCTAGCTATAGGGCTTGTATCTCGTGTGTGGGCAATTCCTCCCGTGAATGCACCCGAGGCACTTTTGACTATTACCGCAAAACCAGGACCGTATAAGATGATTCTCTTTCTGATTCACTACTACAAATTATTCTGTCCAGGTTTCTCTTCTAGTAAAAGGCCGAGAACATTCATCTGCTCTTAAGCGTTGACAAAGTCTTCGCCTTTCTTGATTTGTTTTTGCAAGTCGGGAATCATCTTGTCGAACCAGGCTTGTTCGTAGGCCGACAAAGTTCCGTATCCGAGGACTTTTTCGACTCCGTTGGGTCCAAATTCGCACGGACTGGCAAAGTATTTGCAATCGGTCAAATCGGACTGTACGTAAGCGCACTGCGTTACTTTTTCACCGTTCAATCCCTGCAACACCTTTTCGGTAAAGAGGTATCCAGCGTAGGCCATGGATAGTGTGGCCGATCCCGATCCAGCCTTGGCTTGGACGACTTCGTCGCCACCAAACTGTGTGCGGACCGTAATGGCTTCCCGTTCCGCGTCGGACGGCGCAAAGCCTTCGAGCTGGCTGTAGAGTGGTAGAATGGTGATACCGGCGTGTCCGCCAATGACCGTCACGTCGACAGACGCCGGGTCCACACCCATGTGTGCAGCGGCAAAGGTATTGGCACGAATGACGTCGAATGTGGTTACGCCGCAGAGCTTACGGGGGTTGTACACGCCCTTTTGTTTCAATATTTCGGCGGCAATGGGGACGGTGCTATTGACGGGGTTGGAGATAATCGCAATGACGGCTTCGGGACAAAACTCGGCGACGCCTTGGATGAGCGTCTTGACGATCCCAGCGTTGGTGTTGAAGAGATCGTCCCGTGTCATACCGGGTTTGCGGGGCACCCCGGCGGGGATGACGACGACGTCGGCCCCGGTCAAGGCTTCACCGAGTCCCTCGTTGCCGCGGGGAGGCCAAGCCCCAGCGGCGGGAAGACAACCGGACACTCTGGCCCTGGTCGGGATCTAAGATTGACAAAAACGAGGACAAAAAGGACGGGGATGAGTGGAAGGATCCGAGAGCAAAGTAAAGAGAGAGTAGTGGTGAGGCGGCAGCAAGAGGGTCGTGGTGCCACATCCCCAACGAGTCCCAAAATGAAGCGCCGTTGACACGCCGAGTGAGTCTCGATGCGGGTGCCACAAGACACACAAAACGTACGTGACTGAGATCCGCAGCTACCCCGGGAGTACCGACGATATCGTAACAGGCGAGTTCCCCAATGGCGGGGCTAAGCTTGAGAAGCATCGAGAGCGGTTGCCCGATGCCTCCGGCAGCTCCGAGCACGGCGACCTTTTTCGACGCGCTGCTCATTTGGCGAGCTACTGATGCGGAAGAATAAGAAGCCACGGAAGCGAGAGAACGAGCGGTAAACATGAAGGATGAGGGAAAAGGCAAAGCACGACGAATAAGTTGGACGTATTGTATGTATGTCGGCAAGAGCAAGAAGTGTATACGGTGCCAACTGGGGCGACGGATCTTTTTCGAAGTTTTGTCGACGAACCCATTCTCACAGCGCTTCTTTGACGTCCCGACTGGCGTACGTAGGTCAGACGCTCAATTTGCAGTTGCCGGAGGATCGATCGCCTGCTCGCACTACATAGCGAATCCGTTCACGTTCCAGTATTCCTGCCTTGCCCATGTCACTATCCCCAAACGACGGAATCTAGAATAATATTGCAAACCAAATACAGAAATATTGTGCAATGCGAACACGATAGAAATTCCGTTTGCAAAAAGTAACTGACACTACGACGAGCATTACTGCCCAAACGATGTTGAACTATTTACATTAGTATGATTGATGCTTACATTCCTGCTCGCTAATCGTGATACGGAGGGTTTTCAATCTTTCCGTGATCTATTCGTATATACCCTTCTCCAGTAGACGGACTGCACTTACGTCGTTGCTACTGCTGTTGAAACGACTTACTTTGTTGTACATGTGGACGATGGAACGAGCCCATCCTCCCACGTGCGGCGGCGTGAGGGTCCTTCGGTCACGTACGTGGAGGAGAGCGCGCTCGGCATCCTTTGCGATATCCGTCATCCTCGCCGTCGTAGTATTCCTCTCCATGCTGTTTTCCACATCGCACGCGTACGGCAGGGGATCCCCGTCACGACACGTCGCGTCATCGTCGTCAAGCACTCGTGTGCCTACGACGGCACCGGACGTTCGACACGTACCTTCGTTCACGACTACCCGACGACAAGCGTGTCTGGCTTTCTGGGGCTTCTGTGGTGCGGCTGTGGTTGTTCCACCCGGAAACGCCGCCTACGTACTCAACGACGACAGTGGTGAATACGAACAAGTTGAGGATCAGGATTGGCAGACGACCTGGAAGGAACGATTGGATAAGGCCAGTACCATGTCCCCGGATCAGGTATTTCTCGCCGCCAAGGGCGCCGGTAACGTCGATTTGAAACAGGGACCGGAAACGGACGTCAGCAAAAAGCGACGCGCCATGGCGGGTTGTCGTGACAAGACACTCCGCCAAAAGGCGGGTTTGTCGGAAGAAAAAGCCTGCAACGCCCGAGTCTTGCAAGGGGATTTCGACTTTATGATTCAAGCCATGGATGGCAACTAACAGGCATGTCCTGATATTTTGCTAGTTCCAGCTCTAGCGTTTTTCGTACTGTTCCGGTGCCCGTCCAAAGGTACAATTCACAAAGCCGGAACAGCCTTTGTAGTTCGATAAACGAACGTGCCTAAGAGGTTGCAACAACACCCATAAATCTAGACCAAGATTCCATACATTTGTTCTCTCTACTAGCGTTTTCATTAACGGAACATTGCATTCCAAAAAGTGCATTCGGCACGGAGCCAAGGTTGTGGTCCCGGCGCCGACACGTAACAAATACTTTCAACACGCGTGTGACTCACCGACCCACTCAAATAGTGAACCGATCCATCAATCCAAACCAAACGCTTCTAGAGCGGCGACGAGCACAATGCTCAGCGGAAACAACGCCAAGATGAACATGGCCATTCCCGTCGTCATGGTAGTTTCTCGAATCACGATAAATGCAATTATGAATTCCACAATCACAATGGCTACCGTCTCGGCCGTGTAGTGCCAAGCCAAGCCGCGCACAAAGACCAGCCCCATAAAAATACACAAGCAGAACGTATTGTTCATGCAAGCGGCACCCTCCAACGCCGTCAAACTCACGGTAATCGTTTTGCGCGTCTTCTTGCTGGCGTAGTATTGCGAGGCGATCACTTCGCTGGCGTTGGACGCCAATGGTGCCAGCACGAAGGAAACGTAAAAGGGCGATATGCCCGACCGCACCGCAATCTCTTGCATGACATCCACCATGGGATCTGAAAAGAGCACGACCAGGCCGGTTCCTAACGCCAACATCCGAAAGGCCTTCCATTTGATGGCGCGTTGTTGTTGATCGGGCGTGAGCGAGGTGAATTCTTCCGGTACGGTTTCTTCCTCCTCGTCTTCGTCTTCGCCAAAGGCAGCCTGTACCAGGGCGGCACGGGTACCGCGACTGGACGCGTCCAGGTGACGCGGCGCCGTTTGCTGGTCCTGCGCCTTGATGAGCGTGTAGGCGAGGCCGATAAATTCGTCCAAAGAAATGGTACCGGAGCCGTCCGTATCGAACTTGGCAAAGAGCTTATCCATTTCTTCTTCGGATATGCTTTCGTGAAAGTCTCGGAAAAAGACAAAGACTTCGGTTTTGTCGAGTTGTCCATTGGTGTCGGAATCGTAGGAATAAAAGGCGTCGGCCAGAATTTCTTTCAGAAAGGCCGCAATGGCCGGACTGGGGTAACCATCTTTGACATCGTGGATGGACTGGTATTCGGACGCAGCCTGCGCCTGCAGCGCGGACTCTTTGGCGTTGACTTGTGCGGCAATGGCTCCACTGAGTGAAACCTGTCCCTGTTTGAGCAGTTTCTTCATGACGGCCATGCGCTTGCCCTTGTCCTGTCCCTGTTGGGAAATATGCAACTGCAGTCTCATGTAAACCGTCAGGCCCAGCAAGCAGAGAATGAATCCAGCCGCCGCCCACCAGTGCTCCTGTGCCGCAACGACGTCTTCCGAATTCTCGGGCGTGGCGTAGATCGATGCGGGCACCTGTATGAGGAAGTAGGGAACGGTAGTGAGGGCCATCAAGACACCACCGTGATGCACGGCATCGGACAAGGTAACGCCCGTCTTTGTGAATTCGGCCTTCCAGGACGTTTTGGTGGAAAGTTTGGGTTTGACAAGGTAGTCGGGTACGCCGTTGGCGTCGAGATCTACGCGACCTCCGTAGACGGAAAGAGCAAAGGGAACGGTCAGTAGCATGATGGTGGAGCCGGCTAGGGCCCCGACTCCGACAGACAATGTTTCTTGGGCGTCTTCAAGACTTCCGAGTCCGCTAAAGAGAATGATGGCGCCGTCGGGGACGGCTCCTAACAAGGGGAGGACCACTCCGCCGACCAACCCCGCCATGCTGGGGATGAGAAGGAGCAGCTCGGATCCTTCCGAAATGAGATTACTGCTCGAGTACAAGACGTAGCCGTAGCTCAAAAAAAGCCAGAAGAGGCCCGTCAAGCCGACATCCGCTGGATCCTAACAAAGTGCGGAACCGATCGATGACACACAATTGAGGCAATGGGTGAGAATCCAAGTACAGTAAACCTTCGTTCGTTCGTACAGCAAGGTGCGACAGGACGGGTTGTACTTACAATGGCGGGTCCAATCATGTCACCACTGGTATCGATCCGTTTATCGCTCGCTAGGAATTCGTTAGTTCGTTCGTTCGTTCGTTAGTTTCTGTGATCTAGATCTTGGGTATTGTTACGCATCAAAGAATGGATGGACGATGATACGGTGGTGGTTGTGTTGGTGGTGGAAGTAGTGAATCAAGCTTGGCCCTTGGAACGAGGGTCCCGGTGTGCAAGATGGGTTGGATTGGGATCCGGCGTGGTGCGAATGTCTCCTTTCGGCGATGTGACTAGGATTGTGTGTGGTAGTGTCGAGCACCACGACGATGTTTCCGTAAAAACACGTTCCTGTCAGTCCGGCTGGTACCCCATCGGCTCCCTAACTGACTGTAACTCACTGTAAGTAGTACTGTAATGTCGTAGACGCGCGTGCAAGACTCGCCGCTCGGTTCGGTCGAGCCAATGAATCTCTACCATTTTTCAACAAAGACTTCAGTTTCCATACAAGTTATTCTAAGAGGAAATTCCCTATCCGGGCGCAATCTCTTATGTATAAAACTGGTGCGGTGAAAGAACCTCTCCAATGCGACTGAGATTACAATTTACGTATTTCTTCACTGTCAAGGATGGCCTTCTATGGAGTTTCCAATAAATGTAGGTATGTCTCTCTCTTCACAGTCCAGTGACCGCATACCCGTTTTTGTATTTATGATCTTCTTGGATTGGTTCGAATATATCCTCCTGACGTCGTCGTCCTTCCGACTCGACCCCAACCTCGACGAACAAAACACAGTCCAAGCCAAGTCTCGGGAACGGTTTGTTGAGAGCGGGGGCGCTAGCTAGCTACCGCTGTGAAACCCCCATACCTATTCTCCATCCACATCGACACTGTGTTCACACAGTCATTGCTTTCCGCATTTAGTGTTTTCCCACCACCGCTCGATGACGTTGCGTACGACTCCCGTGATAGAGACGCGTTCGTCGCTGCCCGACACGCCGGTGAGTGCGCTCACGATCCCCACGTCGCACGCGTCGTCACTATCGTCGCCGTCAGCAGCGGCAACAGCGAACGATTCTTTCGCGTTGGAAATGAAGGAACGGGCTCGTACCCGTCGCGCCCGACAAGATCAGGTCGTCTCGGACCTCAAAGTCCAAATCCGTCGTGTCGAAGCCGCACTCCAGGCGGAAACCAAACGACGGGTACACGGACTCCAAAATCTCCAACAACAGACGGAGGCCAGTATCCGCACACTGCAAGAAAATTTGGAAGAGTCCTGGCGACTCCAACAAACAGCCACGGACGATCGCTGGCAACAACTGGCCGACCGATTGACCGCTTTGGAAGAGTCCTGGCGTGTCCACGTGGCGCGCTGGGAAGACCGCACCGGTTCGGAAAGTGCACAGGCGCGGGAGATGCTACGGGAACTGCAGGAGCAGGCGGAAGTGGCGCAGAGGGAGCGAGAGATTCGTGAAGAGAGTTTGCGACAGCGATTGGAAAACGTCGCGCAAGAAGCGGAACAAGCCTGGGACGAAGCCCGACGCGAACGGCGCGCGGCGACCGACGAACTGCAAACGCGGCTCGAACGATACGACGACAACGTGGAAGCGCACGTTCAGGGATTGCAACAAACCCTACGGCAAGAATTAGCCGCCCTGCAGGCCGATCTGCAAAGGGAACAAACGGAACGAGCGACGGCGGATCAAGATATTGCCAATGTCTTGAATCGCTACACGGAAACGATACAGAACAGTTTGGCCGTCGTTTCGGACGTATAGTGACTTCCTATAGAGTACCGTTAACGACATTCTAGGAATCCTTGAAAAAGGCAGGCATTTTCCGGTCGTGCGTTTCCACTAAAATGGTCATACTTTGTAGTATTTGGCATCTACGTTTCACATACTGATCAGTCTACTCCCAAAGGGAGTGCCTTGTCGTTTGGTAAGGCATGTCCAACGGTTACTCTCTGTCACTATTCGAAAGATAAGCAAGTAGCCACTTTTCGACCGTGTGAGCAATCATTTCGTTACCCGTTTTTATTGTTTGTTCCCAGTCTTTTGGGTCATTGTTACTCCTCCATCCACATGTTTGGTCGGTTCATGTCCAACAACTTACGAGTCGTCAAAGCCGAGAAGGCGATAAACGCATTTGGTCGACTTCGTGGACGAATTGGAACAAATTTGAGACAACGCGCAAAGGCGCGCTGTAACCGCTACATCAATCACGTGGAAGCGCATGACCAAGGATGATCAACGCTACGGCAATAATTGGCCAAGCTGAGCGCTTGATTTGCAACGAAAAGAAGCGGAACGAGAGACGATGGATCAAGAGTTGGCCGACTCAATCAATCTCTACACGAAAAAGCTCCAAAAATGTTAAGATAGTGGTTCCATGGCAACTTTTGGCCAAAGGCATCCTTGCGTCGATTGGAAATATTGGACATCGACCATTCGCAAAGCATACCATTACGCTATACTTTACGGTCCAGAGCAATACAATCCAACATGGCCCGGGCTGATCTTATTTGAATCGAGGAGTTGAGTCGATCGTAGTCGTGCCCCCCTTCCACCAAACCCCAGTTGGCAATTTGGTATTCCTCTTCCACCCGTGCCGCTTGAATGGCGCCTTCCAAATCCACCATTAACGACGATTGCTGTTGTTGCTGAGTCTGTTGTTGGTGCATCAGTAAACTCCAGGCTAGCCAGAAGGACTTGGCTTCCGCCGCACACGCGTGTAGGGTAGTCAATTGCCAGGCATCAAGCTGCGCCACAAACTCCCGCGCGTAGTCGTACAGTGCGGGCGGGTGAAAGAGTTTGGACGCATTCTTGGCCACCAGTACGCCTTCGCTACCGAGCGTTTGCGCCAAGGCGTGTCCTGTCTGTTGCTTGACTAATTCGTGTATGGGGCCCCACAAACGTTCCTGGGCCTGGTACAATCCCCGATCTTCCATCGGGTCCTCCCAGTAGCAAATCGTATCGGTACCCACAAAGTTCAACGATGTTTCTTGGTACGTGCGCATTTGTCGGGAAGTCTGGTCAAGGGCAGTACACGCGAGTGTCATGAGGGGCATTTGTGTCGGCACAATGTAGGGGGTTTGGGCGTTCCATTCCGCCGCAATCATGGTGGCCAGTGTAACGGACGGCACCGACAAGGGTTGTCCCAACGGAGTGCGTAAGACCCGTCCATCCAAAGTCACGCCGTGCCAATCGAATGACTGTTCGTCGGCTGGTCCGTCGCGTGTGCTACCCGGAAGGGAGCGCGGTTGCAGAAACGTTCGGAGCGTAGCGTGGTCGAGTTTCCCCCGCCGCACCACTCCCGTGGCACTGTCGGTATTGTCGACCCCGGCGGAAATTGGTGATTCCACGAAAGCGGCAGTTTCGGATGCGGGAAGCGTCACCCAGGGAGCTTGACTGGGTGTTGTTCCGACAATCTTGTAAAAGCGACGGCGTCCCGCCAAGCGCGTGTCGCGAGCGGTAGCGGCGTGCGCCGCACTGGTGCTCTGGCGCAGAGCGGAGATGCCGGCTACCGTAGCCACCCGGGAACGACGAGAACGTGTGGCGGTCTTCGGACGCACTACGTTCCACGGCGAGACTAATCGCCCTTGAAAGGGGACGATACGTGCAGTCGTCGCGGGGAGTATCATCGTTGGATGATTGGCGAATGGAGAGCGGACTCTTGCGAGAGAAAAGTGAGAGTCGATGTTGAGGGCGTCGCGCCTGGGACCGTATCGGCGTATAGGTAGTGTTTGTGAACGCTCGTCGCTCGTCCGTGCATCTCTCGGGTTTCACGTCACATCAGTAACCCTACCTCTTTGAATTGGATGGGGGGGGATTGCGGATGCTCGGTAGAAAAAGAGTCGGTGATACCATACTCTCGCAAAGCCTGCAACCAATCGTGTCCGGTCGGACTCACACTCACAGATACAATTATACTCAAACTCGTTTGGTTAGACATGCAATGACTGATATTGTCACAGAAGTACCGTAATCATATGTCAAAACAATTGACACTCACGGGTCAGTAGAAAAACGCCGGGAGGAAAATCCCGTACAGGGAACGGGAAAACCTGGGACTGGTCTCTCCCCTGGCGTTCGCGTGTGCTTTGAGATCCGAGAGATATCGATCGAGTGTCTTTCTGTGTTGCGCCGCTCACGGAGAACAAACACGCTTTCTACGGGAAGGTTGGGTTCCGTCTAGCCTCTGTCGAACGCAATAACGTTCGTTCTCTGGTGATATCCCTTCAACGCACACTCACCTTAGTCTTCGTAGCAACAGCACTTGCGTCTCCCATGTCTTCGAGCTACAGTGTGCCTACGGGGCGTGATCTGGCGATTGAAGCCTTATTGGATCGAGAGCCTCACGGGGATTACTATCGAGTCGCACGTCTCGTGGTACGTTTGAACCGGCTCTTGCCTACTGTGCAATGCATATCTACCAGTGTGGATCCCTCGACCATTCCCTGTCGCGTCTTTGGTTTTTTCGTGGGTAGCACCAGTACTCTCCGTTCGTTTCTTTTTGTTGTTGTGCGCTGGTCTACGTTCGGAGAGTGCTCGTATTCCGCGCTCTCGTACTCACAAAGCCCCCTTTGCGGTCCCCGCTTACAGGAAGAAGACGTACCAGCAGCGTTGAATGCTCGCCCCAATTTAATTACCAAGGCGGCTCTAGTGGATCAAGCCTTTTCGTTGTCGCGGTACGACCTGGATTCCTTGGAAAAATACCAAGCCGTGTTTCCCATCCACCGCGTACGAGCGGGGCTCCGACGGGATGACGAAACATCCAAGCACGAGTCGGTCCGAGATGCCGTCTCGGAAGAGCGCATTCGGAATCATCACAAATCAGTCACCCAATCCGACGATAACGTTAGCAGCTTGACTCCGGCGGTTCCGTTGAGAACAATCTTGTCCTCCCTGTTGGATCCCGAGACCGTTCACAACTTGAGTCAGCTCGAGAGTGCCAAAACTTTGTGGGAAGATTCCGGCACGTCGACATCTAATAACGCTTCTTTTTCTTCTTGGGAAGCATCCTTTTGTAACTGGACCAAGCATAGGGAAAAACCGGAAGCTATCCCGGCACTGATTGGTCTCATTTTGCAGTGTTTGGCCGGTGCCTTCCACACTCCGGCGAGTCTCGAAGCGAATGCATCGTCTTCCTCGCCAGGGGCCGAGACCACCACACGCGACGAAGATCCTGTCGAACTACCCCTACGCATAGGTTCCTTACTGGCGCTTATTCCAAAGTGTGTACGTGACGACGAAGACCACTTTGGCTTGGACGAATCCTGGTTGCAATTTTGGGCCGACACCGCAGCAACCCACCAAACGCGCTCGGAACTCGTCAAGGCCAGACTTTTGGCGAAATTGGAGACTCCGTCAAGTGGAGACACGACGACCGCCGCGAACCGCGTCGTGGAGGAGTCGGACGAGGTCAACCGTGACGACCCAACGTCGGCAATACAAGCAGCGGCAAGATTTTTTCAAGACGCCGAGTCCGAGTCGGCTGCCCTTAGTGCTGCACTCGATAGTATCATCAACAGCAACCACCGGGAATTCGAAATTGACGAGGATGATGAGCTATTAGAGCGAGCGTTGGATAATGGTAACTCAAGGATACGCTCGCGATCTCGTCTTCCGCGGCAAAATCAAGAAGACATCCCCACTCGACCAGATAGCGAAGAAGAAGATGATTCCTCTTCCGCCGCCGATGAAAACGATGAGAGAGAAGACGAATCGTCGGAAGGAGAGGGATCTTCGTCATCAAGCTCGAGAGCTAGTTCTGGGCATGTTGTCGAGTCCGATCGGGATCTGGATACGGATGACGACGACGATGCTGTTCTACAGCAAGCCATGGCACTTCGTTTCCCCGATGCTCCTTCTGCCGTGAGGGAAGTTTACGATGAGGAAGGACCAGCGGATGGCGCCGTGGAGTTGACTGCCGCTCCAGTTTTTTCTGACGGTCGAGTTGAACTGGCCGAAACACTGAGTTTGCATCCCGATATGTTGGCCGACGTGGAAGCTTCAATTTCCGAATTTCCTGCAACTAGAGCTAGCTTCGATGACGACGAGGATAATGCTTCCCTCCCTCCATGGCCCACACCTCCTGGTTTATATCCGTTTTTCGACAAGGGGGCCTCCAGGACGAGCAACAATGTGCTGGTTGATCCGAGTTCGGACGAGTCCATAGCTCCGGCGCTCTCGCGGTACTTGGATCCCGCCAATGCGAGTTGTTTTGGTTCTGTACCGGCATCGCATGCGTTGATACATATGCTCCGTTATCTGTTATATTTAGTGCGTCGTGAGGCCGTCAAAGGAATGTCGGATTTGGACGACGAGCAATTACCTATGTTGATTGTCCCTGGCGGGATGTGCTCGGAGCTCTTTCGTTCTCGTGGAACGGAGGCAATTCCTGGGTCCAGCCGACTGAAAATAAACGATTGTATCGCTCCTCTGCTACTGGCTGCCGTTTTGAGCCTCGTACAGAAACGAAAAGATGCCATTGAAAATTTGCGCAAAGCACTAGTTCGCCAGCACAGGGCTCGTCTGGGTGACACCGGGCTAGATTCATGCGACAGCGAAGCATCTACTTCAAACCGAGCTATGCGGACTTCCGAGGAACAAGACGATCCTGCTGTAACGTTGGCTATGAATTATATTGAAGACGATGTGCCCTTGTCGAGTGACTCCTTAGAAAACAAAGGGATGCGCCGCAAAGCAGCTGCCGCAGCTCATGATATAGCGACTCTTCTCGCTTCACTAGGCAAACGCGTTGATGCATGGAAGGACAAGGTTCGGCTTTTCTCTCGCTGCTTGGAGTGCGCACTTGAGACTCTGTTCCAACATTTACAAGGTCTGATTAGACAACAGCTAAAGTCAGGAGGGCAAGGACAGGGGAATTCGAATGTTTCCATGAACCTTCGTATGCTTTTATGCCCTCAAACTGTGACAAAGTTATTTGATATTTTCGATGAGTTGGCTTCCGCGGACTTGTATAAGTCTCATGTGGCTTTGCTAGGTGGCGATTGTTCTGGGATTGAAAACGTATTTTTGTCTCTGCGCTTGTATCAAGGTTCCGTTGAAACTTGGGGAGAATGCACTCCTTTTCTCTTCCCGACAAATACATCCCGCTGCGACCTTCTTCAGTCTCTCTGTGACTCGGCCTGCTCTTTTGAAGGTGAAGATCGGGAGATAAGTGATCTTGTGGTCTTTCCGTCTTCTACTTTGGAAACCAGAATGCATCGATTACAAGTGGTGTGCCATCGATTCTGTGTTTTCGACATTCTTGATGGATTCGTTTCCCGTCCCATTCCCTTTCACTGTGAAACTGATAGTCATGCAAGCGACCATCGCATGACGTCCAGGTATCGCGAGTTGGACTCCAGTCCCTTCTGTGCGTCCAAAATTGTGGAAATGCTCGATTCTGCAAGGCAAATAATTCCCAAAGCGAAGAGGGAGGTATGGTCACTCCACTCAGCAATTTGCCATCGTATCCATAGTCGGATCCTGCTTTTGGATGGCTTGTTTACCTCTACCGAAATAGGGGGAAATACATCACGTCCTCAAGCGCGAAATAGTTCCAGTCCGACTGGGGATTTGGTCCTTATTAGCAAAGAGCCTTCATTTGATTTCCAATTTGACCCTTCAAAATGCGCAGATTCCATTGCCATTCAATCCACTAGCATCGAATCTTTCTCGTCATCATCAGGAGGCGTCGGGTCTTGCGTAAACCAGCGTGCCTCGAAAGTCTGGGGCAGCGTGTTGTCCACTAAATCGTTCCGTCCTAAATCTGGTGTACACAAGTGGGCAGTACGGCTGGATAAGTGTGAGCGTGGTCATGTTTTTATCGGTGTTTCTACATCGCAGGCAAACACACGGACCTACGTTGGAGGTGATCGGTATGGCTGGGGCATGATTGGCACACAGGCGCTATGGCATGACCGACGGAAGGTACGTAATGTTCTATTCTGGTTTCTTGTGCTAATTGTCACAAGCTCATGAAGTTGGCTTCCTATCAGATTCGTGGTGACTACGGCTCGACGTTTCGCACGGGCTCTATAATCATTGTAAGCCTTGATACCGATTCAGGAACGCTCAGTTTTGGTTCCTGGAAAGATGATCAAAAAACTGTATCTCTTGCATATGACGGAGCAGCCCGCAATTTGGAGGGTCCGAGGTCGCAGTCTCAGGCCGAAGGTGTAGTGGAAGATTGGGGAGTAGCCTTCGAAGGCTTGCCGTTAGATTCGCGACTGTATCCGGCAATGGGACTTTACCAACGCGACGATTGCGTTAGTCTGTTGACGCTAGAGAGCGAAGCTCGCGCTAGTGCACGAAGAAGTGTGTCTAGCGGAGAGTGTTTTTTCCCATCCCCTTTGAATTCAGTAACGCGCCCCGATGAAACGCTTCTCAAACTTCGCGCCTTTAATGAACGGCTCGTAGAGGATGCTGTTGATTACACGGCCCAAGTTTTTCAGAAAGTTGGCCATGGTTTGAGCGAGAAATCGAACCACTATTTACAGGAAATTATGCCTGCACTAGCTGCAGTGTTGTGCCTATCCCCCTCGTCGGTACCTGTTCTATCGATCCGATCAGCTTTGACTCTCCTTCCGCATTTGAGTCGGTGCATTCGAGCATTCAACGACTGTGCTACGCACTCGACTTCCCATAATCTCTTTCCTTGTGCATTAAAAGACGGCGCTTGGGTAATAAGGGCGACATCGGGATCGAGTGATCTCGAAGAGTATATTGTTCAATTTCACTCGCAGCTAGACAAACACGGCCGCTGTATCGGTTTCAAGGGGGAAGGGGAGGGAACAACCGGCAAGTCAAAGAACGGTATTGTTGATATATCGGGATCCATGACTGGCTCGTCACTGACCTTTGTTGAAAAATGGTCGGACCAGCACAACCGTACCCACAGTATACCTCGAACCGATGATTCCTCGTCATGTGTCGTAGCAGCCCGAGTCGGGTTGGGTTGCTGCAGATTCGAAGGGACGTACAGAAATGTGGAGTTTGGGACGGAGGGTCAAATAGCAGGGATTCGTTCTGGTACGAAGCAAACAGAAAGCTTTCGTCTGAAGGATGTCCCTACGCAGAAAGATTCTCCAGCAGCATTTGGCGAGCTGGTTACATCAGGAAAAGTGATCCTATGTCATGCCTATAGCCATTTATTGTCCATTATTGCTGAAGATATACCCGGAGACCACAGTGAAGTCGTAGGTGGCGCAGTGTCAGCGTTTTCAGGAAGTCGGGAGGAGTTTGACTTTGTAATGGATGCCCTGGGACGACCATTTATGTCAAAAAGCATGCTCTGCACTGACCAGCTGGGGACACATGCATTGATAAAGCAGCTCAATGACGTCTATTTTCCTTGCGATTTAGACGCTAGCCTTTGTGGTATATCTAGAAATGCTCTTTTGAAGCGCGCTTTCAAGGACGGCTCTTCTCCTGACACCGTTTACGTTCAAGCACCGAAGGATCTAATGGAACTTGTGTCAATAGTCGATGATTGTTTTGCCGCGAATAGTGGAGGATTGGGATCCCTTCGTTCCTTTTGTCCAGAACAGTATCTGAGTACAAGAAGATACGTTGTCGCTGCTATCGTGTTTCATTGCGGTCTGGTTGGCGAGCTTCATCGATGCAACCCTTCCGATAAAATGCCAGCATTTTTCCAACCAATTTGGAAAGAAGCGCTAAGGGTCTTGGAAGACGGTACACGCGAAGCAATCGCAAATTCTCCTTCCGATAGGCGCTCAGCATGCGTCGACTTCCTGAATTTATGTCAGGAATCTGCTTGCTTTTTGCTAGGACTTGGTTGCCATCCATGTTCCCAGAGCGCATCAGACACGGTCAAGGACGTTTCTTGGTTTTTCCGGCGAGTCAAAAGTGCTGCATATTTAGAATCCGTTCGTTACCATATGTGTTGTGCGTCCAACCGAGCGTTACTCCGGGTCATTGTTATCGAAGATCTTGCGTCTCTCTTGCGCGAGAACGCGAATCGAGTAGATGTTGCCCTCGACAGTATCGTGGCTTGTCTTCCCAATCTCCTTGGCCACGGTCGGGCAAAGGTCCACCCTTCAACCAAAAAGAAGAATTGGAATCTGGACGGCCATTGCTTGGCCGATGTTTCTGGAGCTAATTTGATCTTTCGAAGTGAAATCATGGTTGGAGTCAGCTCTATCTTTCGAACTCTCGTCGAAGTGTTGGATGGAACCGCTGTCGGGAAACAGTCAAATCAGGGAATTGAAACTAAGGTGATGGTCGATTCTTTCGTCCTATCGGTACTTGCTACAGTTGTTGGAAGTCTTCGAGATAAATTT
The DNA here is from genome assembly GCF_000150955.2 of Phaeodactylum tricornutum CCAP 1055/1. NCBI lineage: Eukaryota > Bacillariophyta > Bacillariophyceae > Surirellales > Neidiaceae > Phaeodactylum > Phaeodactylum tricornutum. The sequence continues at coordinate 118,439 of NC_011699.1, forward strand.
GATAGCTTGGGTAGCGATGTGCTGAACGTGCTTAAGAAATTGTTGTCATGGCACCGATCAGCAATTTTTGAAGATGACTCAAACCTGGAAAATTTTACAGGGCAGCAAATAGTTCGCTTTATTCACTCGGTCGCACAGCGGGATCTTTCGAGGGTTGTCTTGAGTTTTTCTGTTACAGCTGTTCACTTGATTCTGTATCAGCTGCTGGCGTCCACAGAAAAGGTTACTATTGAGAGTTCTGAAGGTGACGATTGCCTTGAATGGTTTTTTTCTGAACTCGGTGATGTTTTTCCCGCGGTAGAGCTCGCTCGTGGCGAGGCGCTTTCAGCTGTAACTGCTGGCTTGGCCAAAGAGGAGTTGGAGCGCTGGCACGAAAGGACTATAAGCAGTGAAAGAAGCATGCAGAAGCAAGAGGCTAAGAAAGCGGTGGCACTAATGTATCTACGAGACCATGGAACGGCAATTTGCTCTACAGTACGCCCTGTACCTCGACTGCTTTCAGATCAAAGGACAACTACGCGCCCAGCCAAAGAAGCATTGAAAGACTCAGACCTATTTGAGATGAACTATTTATCCCATTTCCTGACACAGTGGCTGCACATTCTGAGTACAATCACGCGATCTCGTCCAAGCGCGTGGAATGTCTCGGCTGTCCGGGATAGACGGTGGCATTTTCTTTTATTCAAAGCTGTCGGTCTTGATCTTGAACAAGGTCCAATATTTGCGACTTCTATCCAACAAAAGAAGACACGAAACGGGGCTCTTCCAGCTCGACATCGTGCACGAATTGTTTTCTTCCTGCTCGGTTTGCTGGAGAACGCTGATCCTTCGGATATTATGATTGAAGGTCTCTTTATGTTGGCTGGATCCGAAGTTGTTGATCTTGGATTAGATTCATTTGAAGCCCTCGTTTCTAGAGAAGCAGTTTCGCTATTACGAGCTTTATTTAGTCCTCATCGACCCAATTGGAGACTTTCGATCATGAAGGTCATAAAATCTATTCTGTTCCATGAATCAGCAGTAAAGAAGGCGGGAGTGTTTGCTTTCTTCAATGGATCGATCCGCGGAATACATCCATTGTCGCGAGTACTTCTCAAGCCCTCTTCGGCTATGCCTCTTTCGTATATCCAACAGTCGGCGTCGACATCAAGTAAATCTGCTGGAAGCGGTACGACTCGGTCAGCGCCCGTTGGCACAGACTCAATCGCAGCCGGGCTTCTTCGATGCGGAGGCGACGCAGGTATAGTCAGCAACATTGATGTCAAAAGCGGCTTTTGTGAGGTCGTCCTTGTGGCCCGCCAATGCTGGTCAGCTCATTCGAATGTTGTCGAGCGTGAGCACATAGTCAATGGACGTCATGCGCTGTCTGTACGAGCCCTGCGAGCACCCCTTGCCGATGTCGCTGTGGCGGAAGAAGTTGCCCTTGTCTTTGGCAAAGATTCACAGCACTTTGCCGAATTCCTGGGAATGCTCCTGAGTGACTCAGTCGAGTCATTGCTTTCAGCCACAGTTCCGAAACGGAAAGATGAACCAGAATCAAAAATAGACTCTTCAACTGGTGGATGCACTTCAGGGCAACTGGAAAGCTCCGTTCTTCTGTTTACAGCTTCAAAGTTGCCTTCGTCTGAAGTTTCACCTTTGGAAGCTGACATGTGTTCTGAGCTAGCTCACAACGCCACGTCTTCAATTGAAACAAGGGCAGACTTGGAAAGAAATACTTCCGGCGGCCTTCGAATGATGGCTGATCTGATGGCAATAAAGTGCTGCATATCACTACTGTCCGACGAAGAATTGCTTGTTGCGTTTTTGGAAAAAAGGGACTCATGTATAAGCCTCGCGAAAGTGCTATCTTTGGCATGGCCCGAACATTTAGACAAAGCTGGGAATTCGGATCTCGTTCGGCAAGTCCTAAGTGATTCACTTGCCGCAACTCCAGCAAGAGAAGCAAGATTGATTCGATTCGTGGAGCTTTTAAACGACCTGAATAATAGGGAGAATGCAATTGCTTCTCTTCACGAAGACTCCTGGTCCACAGTACTACAGAGCGTTCATGGTGACATGGCTGTTAGACTCGAGGACAGTGCCAAAGCACCACAGGCGCAACCTCGTTCGTCTATCGCGACATCCACTATCTCGTTGACGCCAGACGATCGACTAAGGGAACTTGACTCAACCTCGAACAGATCGATGTCACAGTCCACAAGAGGAAGTAACAGTGACGAGGACGATGATCAGAGTAGGACGGGTGGAGTTTATCTTCTTGAAGCTGCGATAGCTCAAATGACAGAGCTTGGAATTCCTAGATCTTATTCAGAGTTCGCCCTCCGCCGTACGGGAGGGTCCAATATTGAAGCTGCAGTGCATTTTTGTCTTGAGAATGGAGCCGATATCGAAAGACTGCTGGCAGAAGACTCGGAGAGCCGTGGCAACCGCTCGAGCCATCGTGGCTTACTACCGTTGGATGATAGTCATCTTCTTCGACAACTAATGGAAATGGGGTTCCCAAGGAGATGGTGCACAGAAGCTTTGAGCGCGACAAGCAACAATGTAGATGATGCGTTGACATGGATTCTTAATAACAACGAAACGTTGGAAAGATTGAACGATTTGGAGGAGGGAGAGGAAGTTGACAACATCGATGATGATGACGACGACGATAGCGATGAAGATTCTGACAACAATAATACAGGAGATATTGAAGCATCAGCCGAAAACAGAGAAACGGAAGGAGAGAACGAAAGTGACGCCGACCAGGAGAATGAGTCGAGTAATGTAAATGAAGAAGAGGTGGATAGAATGACTACTGAATCGTCAGAGATGAGGAGGGTTTCTAAATTGAAAGCCTTGGTGTGCCCATTGAAAGTGATTTCGGGTAGAGCAAACATTGACCCTCATAATTCTTCAGTTTCAGGTCTTGCTAACGGTGGCTTCGCTTCCGTTGGTGTGAGAGGGTTGCTGCTGAAAGCTGGCTGCTGGTACTATGAAGCTGTCTTGGGGACATCAGGTTGTATACAGCTCGGATTTGGAGATTCGAGCTTCGCAAGCCATTGCAATGCCGACCGAGGCGACGGCTGCGGAGATGCCAGTAGTTCCTTCAGTTTTGACGGCTGGCGACGATTGCGCTGGCACGGTGCAGCCACGGAATGGGGATGTCGTTGGAAAGAAGGAGATGTTGTTGGCTGTTTTCTAGATGTAGATACCAGAAAAATATCTTTTTCGCTGAATGGTCAAAAGGAAGAGATTGGAATGGGCTTGGCATTCAAGGATATACAATTTTGTGGTGGACTTTTCCCGGTTGTTAGCTTCAACAGGCGTGAGAAAGTTAGGATTCTTCTTGGCGGGGAAGGCCAGTCCTTCAGGTTTCCACCCCCACCGGGATATCGTGGGGTTGGAGAGGCAGTTCTCGAGTCCGTTATGGAGCGTCGAACATGGCTTGAAAATGAAAGGCTTTTGGATGACCCTGATGTTCCTATCGCCAGAAAACTCTTGTGTGATTTTTCCGAGGAAGATCACGGTCATGAGCTTTTTTCTTGGTGTCATCGATACTATGGTTCCGATGCATCAGTTCACTTGGGGTCTCCCCGTCCAAAACATTCTATACCAAGCATAGTAGCCCACTCCGATGATTCTCCTATTCTCACCGGTCGTATCGAGAAAGTCTGGAATTCCAATGATCGCGCTACCGACCCACGGACCTCTGTGGAGGATATAACCAAAGAAATGTTGGAAGGTTACGAGAGAGTAAGGAGGGAAATGGTGCTAGAGGCCTTTAATGAGTCCGTAGCACTAGCCGTGATGCTTTCTCGCAAACTGTTGCTGCACATTCTTGTATCAGCCAAACACTTTGACCTGGCAATTTTCGCTACAGAAATATCGAATAAGAGTCTTGTGTCCCAAAAGCTTTGGAGAGTACTGGAGGCATGTTTGTCAACTCGGGGTTGGTCCGGAGAAGCCGGGACCATGGCAATCGCGGCTGAAGCTCTTGGTCTAGGAATCCAGATGCAGTCGCGTACGGGGAACTCCTCTTTTGTAGATCTGGGTACACAGTTGCCAATTTGTGGGTTCACCCAGGTTTTAAGCAGTGTTCAAGAATTTCGTTGCACAGACAGAAACGTAGCCTTCTATGACACGAGTAAATCCTTCGCCTCGTCAGCAGAGGCTGCGTTTGGTTCCGATGGCGGTGGAGCAATTCTGGCGTTTGTCCGTGAGGGTATTCAAAGGGCTGCTTGTTCTTCGCGGTCTTTTCGAAGTGTCCTTGCTCAATCTGTAAACCGCTACGTCAGGGTGCTGGCAGTTGTTGACGATGGTGCCCTGGAGGGGTCCACGAAGGTATGTAACACTGCGTCGTCAGAGATTAATTCGAGTTTCAATTCTCAAATCTTGTTCACTTTGTCAGGAATCGACACGAAGGCAGTCTATACCCGAAAAAAGCGAATCCCATTCTGACGTCGAGACTATGCCTTTCCAACCTGATGCCCGTCTTGCGTCTTTCCTTACCGGGGTGCTTTTGAGCACATCCGTACAGGCTTGTACCGAAGAGTCGGAAGACCTGCACGAAAGTCTTCTCGGAGCATGGAGCATTGGCTTTCTTTCCGCTTCTATCCCTTGGCGGATGGTCTGTTCCTTTACAGCAGCTGGCATTTTGAACTCAAAGCCCTCTGCGTTGTCGAAGGTTTTATCGAGATCAACGACACTGTCTGCGTTGTATGGTCGCCTTGAATCGACCGTTGCAAGGAGGATCTGGGCCGAGCGTGCTGCATATCCTGTCTGTTCTCGATACGTTCAAGCAATAGTTGAACTTCTTGTAGCCGTTCGCCGCGCTGTAGATATTGAATATGGTATGCCCGAAGATGTCTTTAATTCCTTATGGAGAAAGGTCAGACTGGAAGCCGCATGTCCGCGCTCAGGATCAATTCAGACCAAAGCTCCAGAATCCCCAGATTCTGACCCTTTTTGGGAGCAAAATCAGGGATGGTTACCAAATGAAGAGGTGTGGTCTGGCGAACTAGTATGTCACGAGGTCGACTGGATGAAGCCACATCGATCGGCCGCGCGGTCATTAACAGAAGGAGGGGAAGGACCGCCTATGCTCAGGACCGGCTGCTGGGTGATGCGGGGACCGGACTGGGATTCAGCCATCGACGACGATGGAAGAGAGTGCTATGAATCTGCCAAGGCGAAAAGGGAACTTGCTTTGTCACTTGAAGAAGAAAGCTTCAATGAAAGAAAGGAAGAGAGCTCTCTTATTACAACGGAAGGGGCACCCGTAGACGGCGAAGAACAAGCCTCCAAGAAGAGCGAGGCAAAACTGAGTCGCCGAAATAGACAAAAAAAGGTTCTGCGCAAAAAGCTTCCTCCGGTAAAATTGCCTGTTGGAATCGTGGTTTCTATCGAAGCTTGGAGAGGCCAGCCCGGTCTCGGTCGAAAGGTTCGATGGTCGCTCACTGGGAAAGAAGCAATTTATCGTTTTGGCGGCGATGGAGGCAGGTTCGATGTCATTCATGTCGATACCAACAAGGCCGCGACTAGGGTCACCAAGCGCCATACAATCCCTGAAACTGCGGAGCAGTGTGCAGCTAGACGTGGCTTTGGAGTCAGAAAGGCCTACAGTGTTCTAGTTCGCATAAAGAGACAAGAGCCGTACTCCAGCAATGGTCGAATTACTGGCATGATGGAGTTGCCCGACTTCGGTGCTGCGATCGAGGTCGTCCTTAGCCGTTCTCCAAATGGCTCGATTATTTTAGAGGAACAAAGTCTAGTCTACGGTTCCAACGACTCGGGATGGGAGGCTCGTTTCGGTCAAGCTTCATATCTCCCAGGTACAACATTTGAGCTTGCAGTCGATACATCAAAGGGGGCATCCGAATCCCTTACCTCTTTTTATGAGCGGCGGGTAGGAAAGACCGAGTTTGTCGTTTCAAATTTACGAAATCCCGGAAACGGAAACTCTGTCTCGGCGACGAGTGAGCTCCGGCTTATAATAGGAAGACGAAACTCAACATGTAGCCCTCGAGTCTTCCCTCCTCCTCCTCCTCTGACATTTGATCGAGATTTTCATGCCTCCAATTTAGCTGTAAGTAGCGATGGAAGTACAGTGACTTGCAGTACCTCTGACGGAAGAGGGACGGCTTTTGCTTCAATTGGATTTGCCAAAGGTGTACACTACTGGGAGGTAAAACTCGAGCAGGCAGATATTGGGAGTGTCTTTATCGGTTGCGCAGAAAAGCCCCCATCCGATGGACCCCCACGGCTATCGAAATGGCATGGCTGGGGGTTTGTCAATTTTCGGGCAACATACTCGAACGGTTCCGAACGAGTGTATGGCGTTCATGCACATTCGGGCGATACAATAGGTGTTTTACTTGACTGTGATGCTGGTAGGATGTCTTTCTTCTACGATGGTTTAAAATACGGCGAGCACATTCTCAGTGACTTGGGATGTGCGTTTGAAAATCTTTCACCGTTTGGGTTTAGCGTCGAGGGCTGTGGAACCGGTGGAGGTGGACAATCCGCCTCTAATGGCTTCGCTCGTGTTCCTGCCCAAGGCTTTGAAAAACCAAGGACGTTGTGGCCCGTAATTGGTCTTCGCAATCAGGGTGATCGTGTTACATTCTTGCCGAAGTGGTCGACTTGGTACGGCGTTGACGGAGTGACTGTGCTACGAAATGTTTTGGCTGTGGAAGAGTTTCTGTCAAGATATACGAGCAATTGTCTTCCAGACTGGTTCATTGAGGAGGCGATGTGTGAGTATACTGAGTGGAAGGAAGGTTACCGGGCTCAAGTTTCTACTCGAGGAAGCGGGTATGGGAAAGTCGAGATGGACACTTCACCCACCGGGTGTGCAGCGGCATGTGCAGCACTTGGGATGAAATTTGTGCTTCTTCCTGGAGATCGCTTTCGTCTCCGTCGTAGTTCCGGACGGCTTTTAGAGCTGGCAGAGGAAGCGATTATTGTTGGACAAAACCAGCTCCGTCTGTTCTACAAGATTGTCTCCCAGAAAAACGAAGGACAATCACTTGCCGAGGGCGCGGCTTTACCCCATTGGCTTCACGAATGCGACGTCGTGGATGATATTGACTATGTGACGCCTGGAAAGGGGAGAGGGATCGTTCTCCCTACTCTCAATCGCTTCAAGTGCCCATCACCAAATGGACTTCGCATCGTCTTCGAGAATGGAGCTGTTCTCCGATCAGATTTGGAAATCAATGATTCTTCACGAAATCTTGGTACTATCCCACAAAATACTATTATTCCGAGGAGAAATGTCTTGGAATGTCGAGTGAACTCGTGTGGAGTTGTCCGTTACCGCGTTAAGTACGAGGATGTAGAAGGGTACATCTCTGCAACTATTCGGGGAGGAAACGAGGAGCCGATTTTGCATCCGGTTGAGTCTGGTACAGCGACGGACAAATTCGAAGATTTCGACGACTTTAGAGCGGACTCGGTGACAAGTTTTGACACTCCCTATGAATGTGCCATTTCCTGGTACAACAGCTGGAAATCAGGCGACGATCACAAATTGGAAGAGAGGGTCTCGTTAGAGGTGAACGGTATCGAGGAATTTATGGAAATGGTATCGAATAGTCGGATCGACGGTCTTTCCCAGCTAGCGTCGGACTCACTCTTGGTACGCTGCGTTAACCACATTTGTAACTTTAGCCAAGAGGGCGATGCGACTGAAGTTCCCTTTCGAGATGTTGCATCCGCTCTTTCTTTCGCATGGGGCACTATAAATCCGAACCACTCATTCCCTAACTTTGAAGGAGCAAACGTGGAAGCAAAGCAAGCCACGGCCTCTATATTGAGTCAAATCAATGACAAGAACAAAGTCCCCCCTCTCAAATCTGTTCTTGCGAGGGTAGCCCTACTAAAAACCTTCAATCGGCGTGTTCAATATGCGTTGCCATGGCTTCCGATGCGTCCATGCCAAGAAGGTTCTGCCATTCTTGGAGGAATGTGTGGGTACGGTGCCACCACTGACAGGGCAGGTCGGGTTCAGTTACTTGAAACGCAAGCAGCGATGACCTGGGTCCAAGTACCAAGCATTGCCACTCATCTACGCTCTCTCCGTGGCCTGATTTTTTCCAGTGTCAAACGAGGCTTTCTAGAGAGTGTGACGGAGGCAACCGCTACACCAACTCCATTGAGTCACGATGAATACGAACTTCCGAGAGAGATTCGAACAGTCCGCATAAACCGATTGAAAGCAGCTCGAGCAATGGACCTTGATGGAGCTGTCATTAAGCGCAAGCACTCCGTTTTTGCACAGTTGCAGAACGAAACTAAGAGTTGGGGCGGTGCGGGGCTACGACGTTCGTACGTAGCGAAAGGCCATGGCGGCCAGAAACGAGCTTTTAAAGTCAAATTTATTGGAGAAGGCGTAAATGATTATTCTGGCCCATATCGTGAAGTATACACTGATGCTTTCAACGAGCTGTTGAAGGTTGATCCACTGAACCGCGGTACTCTGGGGGTATTGGACCCAACACCAAACAATGCTGAGGCGATCGGCGAGAATAGAGAACTGCTCATGTTCTCATTGAATGGACAGGATGTCAACAGCATCAAATCGGCAGTTTTTGATACTGACATTAGTGAAAAAGAACAACGACTTCGGAGTAGTTTTCTGAGCGTCTTGGCGTCGCGGAATGAGACCACACGTGAAGTGGAAGAGTCTCTTATGTTTTTGGGTCGTTTAACCGGTACTGCATATCGCCATAACATTGCAGTGGACTTACCCTTGCCCATGGAGACGGTTTGGAAAGCTATCGTGGAAGAATTGAGTTCCGAAACCAATCGACTGAACGAAATCGACTATTTGGCTGCGCGTCAACTACAAGACAGCACAGATCCCTCTGTGCTACTGTGGTGGCAGCAGCGCATGCTGAACTCATTCGTGGAAGGACTTGCCAACGTAATTCCGTACGAGATTTTGCCTATTTTTTCCGGTGAAGAATTGCGGGATGTGCTTTGTGGGAACCCCGAGGTTGAGGTCGACTTGCTGCGTCGTGTTGTTGAATACGAGGGCTATGAAGCCAGCGATCCGGTGGTCGGATACTTTTGGGAGACTCTTCGATCAATGACGGATAGGGAACGCAAGACCTTTCTACAATTTGTGTGGGCTCGGAGTCGCTTGCCGATGCGGGAGTCTGACTTTGAAGCTCCCTTCAAGCTACAGAAGGATCTGGTCAACGTCGGTGAGAAAGCGGACCTTGCTTTGCCTAGCGCATCTACTTGCTTCTTTTCGCTGACGTTGCCCGAATACAGCAATGCAGCCTTGCTGAGGGACAAGCTCTTGTACGCAATCAACAACGTGACAACGATGGAAACCGACTTTCAGACGAACAGCGCAGAAATCGCGGAAGGGTACCGTGCGTTATAGAGCTTGTACATGTACAGGTGCCGAGAGAATGTATATAACAATAGATTAAAAAAGTCTTTCAGTAGAATTAAGCGATTGCAATCGTGTACGGCATTTATCTAGAGGATGTAGCGTTTACGCAGTAAGCAGAAATATGGCGCAGAAAAAGGAAACGACGAGAGTGGGAGGGGTCCGTGACTATTCTCACCGAGGACAGCCTCCGAAACAAGCAGCCAGTGACTAGTACAAATCACAGTCAGTCAGTAGCCGATCAGTTTCTTGCCAATTCCGGAAGAGAAATCTAGTCCCGGCAGAGTAACAGAAGGGGGTTTGTCTTGTCCCTTGACAACGGTCCCACTACCCGGAAATCCTCCACCGAGGAGCCCCACTTCACCTCCGGCACTAGACACGGAGCCAGACAAACCGTCCCGTCGATCCGGTTGGGCACAATAGTCTCGACACGAGTCTTTGCAATATCCGAGATCTTTGGGAGCAATGGCTTTGCAGTTTTGGAAGCAGTCGGCGTAACAATCGGCGGCAGCGTGCGCCGGGTTGGACCCGCCGGCGACCGCGACTCCCGCCATCGTCCAGGAGTGCAGGAGCGTCCGCCGCGTGCACGTGGGCGCCGACCATGCTTGCGTACTACTGTGTATCTGCAAGAGTACGAGAGGCCACAGTAAGGCGTACCAGATTGGAACGGTCCGACGCATGATGGTTCTATGGGAGCCACACGGCTGGGATATGCGGTACCGTACGGACGGTGAGCGCCATGGTCGCGTGTCGGGAGAGACCCGACGAGAGGAACGCACGGACTGTGTGTAAACACGTACACGGTAGATATGTTTGGGTAATCCATATGTCCGACACGACATTGTTCAGACAGACGAACGATTCACTAATGTGTCGTTCGGTATCCATTCGATTCTTATGGACCGCTGCGGTCGGTGTCACGACAAAAGAGGCCTTTTCTTGGAAGGCCGACAAGGCTATTCGGCTGATTAGGGTGCGGAGATTGTGACGCTCCGTTGTCCCCTACCTAGCGAATAGTAGTACGCGAACGCTCCCTATGCTTCGCGTTCCCTGTCCTTTCAACTACCCGAATCAAAACAACCCTGGCTGGTTGACAGGAATGTTTGTATGTAACCACATACTCAAACAGACACACAAAAAGAGGTTCCTACCGCCCATTGTACGAATTACGTAGTTATGTATACAATTGTCAGTCACCATGAATCTAACTGTAAGTTTACATTGCGCAAGGCAAACGTGTAGCTTTGGACGTGTGAAATGGAATCCTGAGATAGATAGATAGCTACCTGCAACGTCGGGGAAGACAGGTTTGGTTTGTGGCCTTTCGTCGAGTCGTTTCTACAGAAATATGTGGAAAACGAGTGCCATGTGTATCGGGAAAGAGCCCCTTTCATAGGCCTTTTGGACCCTTCTCCAAAGCCTCGACTGTGAGGGAATTGTGTTCGTCCGTCGTGTATCTCGTCGCTCTCTCTCTCTCTTGTATGTACATTGGATGGGACGGAATCAAAAAGGATACCCCCGACCTGCCCGAGTTGTCCGTCTCGATCCTTGTCTTTGTTGCGCTCTCTCTTTCTCACCCGGACACGGATTCATCTATCTCTCTATTCATCCCTCCGTTTCGTTTCTGTTTCTTTTTCGATTGCTAAAACAGACTAATCCTTCAGGGACTGCATACGACGCCATGACCGCCGCCAGACCCGAGCCTCACTCGCAACACAATCCCCGCACCGGTCGCAAAGGCGACCCGCGGATGCACCGAGCTGTCGCAGCTCGATTGAACGATCCTAACCTCAGTCTTTTTGACGCCTTGACAGCCGGAGGCTTTACCTACCCGACGGACGAGGACGCCAACTACATGGACAGTGAACAAGTCACGCTGGGACAACGCAAGAATCAACTCTCCCGAAGACTCCGACTGGCACGCAAGCAGACGACGCGTCACTCACCCCACCACGAGAACGACGAGAACTCCTCACACAGCTCGACGTCGCACGGAGGCAAACGCTCCCGACCCTCCGACGAAAATGGACACCACGGGGTCTCTGTACGGAAAAGGAATGTAGATCCCAACGACCCAGCCTCGCTACAGAATGATCAGCAGCAAATAATGCTGGAGGAATTGAGTGTGGCGACGGCCGAAGCGGAAGAAGACCGTCCGCGTCTCATGGCGAAATTCCATCCCCAGTATCATCCCATACTCGTGCCGAGGATTGGAAATCATCACCATCCGATGTGCTCGTCGGCGTCGAATACGAATAACCCCTCTACGTCGTCACGGCACAATCCTTCCGCGACCAACACGCATTTGGGAAACAGCGACATGCCTTTCGCCACCAGCAACAATCGATCCACGTACGAGATTCACTACCCTCCCGAACGCAATAACGATCCCACGGCACCATCGGGCGTCGCCATTGCGAGTCTCAACTCCACCGCCCTCAGCCTCGGTATCACACTCGAGCAACTCGCAATGACGCTGAATAGTACCAGTACGCTGGCTAAAATCATCAATGGGGACAACAACACCGCTCGGCAGAAAGATCTAGCCCTGCATTTGTACCAGAACAAAAACAAGGTGTTGTACGAAAAGTCCATGGTCTTGGCGGGGTACCCAATGTCGGACGCCCGGGAAGGCTCGGCCAAGCACCTCGAGTTCGCCTTTGACGCCTGGAAAATTGAAGGCCAGCGTCTGCAAGCGCTCGCGGCGGATCGACAAGCTGAAGATCCGCCAATGGAAGCCAAAACGGGATCACCGCAGCCCCATTCTGTCGCTGGCATATCCCGTTTGAGTCAATCGAGCCGAACCGAATTTAAAAACCACAGCAACATAGACCCCGGTCGTACGGCGCACAAGAATTCGTCGACGAATGGTCACCAACATCGTCACGCGAACGAATCGGAATGCGGACTCGATGGTAGGCACATGCATCGTCTGGAAGGCAAGTGCGGTCACAAGGCCATCCTGCATAAAATGCCGGACGGGAGTGCTCACATTGACTTTGTTGTCGGTGACAAGGTTGAATGCTACCATAGCGTGCAGCCGGCACGGAGTGGCAACGGCGGGAATCGCCTTAGTGACATGTGGCCGTCCAAATATTTGTGTGAAGATTTAAATTGTCCAAAGCACTGTAACAATCAAGCTTTACAGCACCAACAGCACGGAAATGATTGTCAAACTCTTACCGCATCCAAGATTTTGGATTTAGAATCCATCGATTTAGATGGGAAGGAATGGAGCACCGATTTTACGAACGACGACACCAACAGCTTAAGGGCATTGCTCAACCTCGGCGATTCGGATATAGGTCGATCGCGGACTACATCCGTGGACGACGGCCCTACTACGAACGAGCTTTTGGAAATTTAAATGATAAGAATCAATGCAATGTATTTCTCAACATCTACTGTCTGACGCATTCGATGACGTTATCGCTACTACTGCTTCTGGAGATCGTTATTTCTTTTTCCCTTGTCAAAACTCGCAAGTTGTCCGATCGAAAAAGACAATGTCAATCAGTCGAAGCGCTCGACCTGGACAGCTAAAATAGCACCGGTCGAAATGGCTTGATTAGAATGCCTCTCCTTCCGCCAGATCCTCTACTTTGGTTTCCGGCACGATCGCATCCACGGAAGGACCTTTGCCACTGGCCCCGTTTTCTTTCAGCAAAGATTCTGCTGTTGTAAACCATTCCCCCTTTGGATCCAGCTTTGAAGTCTCTTCTTCCAAAAAGTCTCGCAATTCGTGCACGGCTTGGGCTAGTCGCGCTTCCGAGTCGGGCACCATCATGTAGGATTCGTCCAGGACCTCGGCAAATTTTTTGACGTCGTACGGATCGCGGTTGTCATCTTTCATTTGTTGCAGCTTGACTTCGTTCTCTTGAACTTCTTTTTGGTAATAGTTTACTTCTTTCAGTAGTCTAAGAAAAGGTACGAGAGAATTTGCGTGAGAAAGGGGAGTGAGCACAAACATAGTTTGGTTGGTGTAATTTTTACCGACAGCTCGCCTATGTCGTTTGACGTATTTTGGGCGAAGGCCAGACGGAATTTTGACCAGAATGGCAACTCGGCGCAGCACGAATTGCTCGCGTATTACACCGGTCTGTTTCTCCAAATCTCTCTGGGCTACGAAATCGCTCCATTTTTGTACCTCGGTCCTACGAACATACCGTTGGCATGTCTTTGTCTTGATCATCAGCTGTCGCTCCGGATCGGGTGCCGGAACTGGTCGCGGCATGGCGGCAAACTTAGATATTGTGAAGGCAAACGGGGAGGACGAAAACCGCGTCTTTTCGTGTAGAAACAATACTACGTTCTACGACGCTGTATTTATTCCCTCTGCCGCAATGCTGGAGTTTCGGCGCCACATTAAAACTCCGGGTCTCTATGAAAGCTCCTTTCGAGGAGCCCTTTTTTTGACTTTGGGTACGATATCAAACATGGCATTTTGTGATCCTTGACGAAATTTTGGATCAATTGCGAGACGTGTGTCTTCCAAAATTTGTCGTATACCCCAAAGCAACACTCGCGTTGAAAGAATGACCAAGAAACGGAAAGCTTTCTCGCCTCTGCATGCGAATACGCTGGGATCCTCCCCTTCGCAACGGAGCTCCTCGACATCCTCATCGTTGCCGCGTTTGGACAAGGACGACGACTTTCTGTCGCGTCCACCGAAGAAGCCACAGCCTGTGCGGAGTAGTGATACCAAGACGCCGCGCATCAGCAATTGTACGAACCCCCAGGGATTGGTACGTACCACAACCGCGGTCCCGGCTCCGTCCACGGCATCGTTGGGAGCCACATCCCGTACCAGCCGTCCCTCCAAGGCGCGTTCCAAAGTACCCCGCCAGACAAAGAGAACCTTGAAGAAACCTCCACCACCAAGGATTCAGCAGTCAAACCAGCCTGCGGACCAAAGTCGAGCAGATGTGCCCAAACGTGAAGCACAGGGACCGGGAGTGATCATTCCTTCGAATCCGCAAACGTCCAAAGATGACACACAACGACAATCGCGCCGGTCCACCTCCACCCTGGAAACAATATTGGAAGAAGACTCCTTGTCTTCCAACGGATCTTACGGTCCTCATGGCATATCCACTATTAAAGCAGCTATCCAAGCGTGTTTACCGAATCCCTCTTTACCAACAGCAAATCCAAGTCGCCCAATACCCATCGCATCTTCGCACCACGTCATGGATCCACAGCATTGCCAAACAAAATCGCCTCACTTTCAAAAACTGAACGCATCATCGTCGGCTCGCAACTGCTCGGATGACGACATGCAGCTTTCCTCGGACGATGAGACTCTGTCACTGTCGTCTCCCGAAACAAGCATACCAAATGTTCCCGACAGGGCTATCCCCTACCAAAAGGGGACTTCCCACGCTCTTCATTCTTTTGCTCGGGGCTCAATAGATCACACAACGAGCCGTCTGAGAGACGGTAGAGGTCTTCCAAATGCCACCTTCCAGTCCAATGTCGGCAAGTCGGTGACCAATGGTTCCTCAAACTTTGATGTTGCCACTAAAAATGGGGAGCAACACATTACGAAAGCATTGAAGGCTCAGGTGACGGACAAGGCAATGCAGCGCTTTTTGGACACCCCGGTCGACAATCCGGACGTTGTCAAGGCCATGCTGGCTAATAGCGACCCATCGCAAGGGCTCATGGGACTCTCGCTACAAGTTCAAGCTGGAGATGATAAATCTTTGGCTCAAAGCGAATTGACCGATCAGACTGACTTGGACTCTTTCACGAACACTCGGCACGACATTCATGAAGGCTTCGAATCAGCTGACGGCTGGATGGAGCCGCGGACTTGGACTCGTTTGGCTGCCCGAAACGCGTTACGAGATCAAACTGGGAAGCTATGCGCCGTGCCCGGACGAGCCTTGTTTTCTCCATCTTCCGAGCCGATTAATGCTGCATGCAACTCGACGCCGCACGAGTCTTCGGTACAATCGGCAAAGCTTTGGACAGCCAAGGAGGCGAACGATTTTAATCCAGCCCCAATATTTGTTTTACGTGATGGAAAGCGGTACCGCCACCCACCCTTGCCACCGGGATGGATGATTGGAGTCTCACAGACCAAGAACCGGCCCTACTATTACCACACGGATTTTGGAACATCCTTCTCTTGTCCTGTCCACCTACCTGATGACGATGGACAGGTTTATGGCGATACTCCTTCACCCGTTCCGTCTGCATGTGCAAAGAGTTGCGCAAGCCTGTATAGTTCTACAGTAGGTCATGACGAAGCTTCAAGAGGAAGGGCGTCGACCATATCATCAAACACTGTCTCTTTGCAAGCATCCAGAAAAAGCAAATTCGCATTAAGTCCTGTATCAAAAAGGGATGGGCTTACTGTAGTCAGCTGTAGATTGCAAAGTTCCCCTTCCTTCGAAACACCGAAAAAGACAAACGACGCAGTGGAAACCATTGAATTGGGAGTGTGCGTGCATAACATCACAAAAGAGCATTCCCATATGACCCCAGCAGTCCATGAAAGTGAATACGTGTCCGGAAATCCGCTCACTTCTTCTCTTCGAAACAGCAAGGGGCACGAGGCCCATCTAGAAGAGCATACGGAACAATTGAAACTAGCCCAGAATCTTATCAGGACGTCCACAAATAAAATGTTTAGTCCACTGTCATTGGCAATGAGGAAGAAGTCCTGGCCTCGGGGTCAGGGATGTGTGGCCAATGCTCGTATGCCGGACAACGAATTTGACGCTTCCAGCAGCGAGGATTCTCGCGTGCGTTCAGAAAAAGTTTTGTGTTCGACAACGCACAACCCGACTTCCCATCTTTACTCTCTATCATCCCCTCACGGCACTCACACCATTGATCGACGCGACTCCTTGAGGACAACCGAAAATCTGTCGAATTATGCCACCTCTGGAGCAAAGTTTCCCGAAACCTACTTGCCTAAAGAAGGCGTTGACAGATTCTTCGTCAACCGGATCTCTGAGGCCCCTGACAAGACGGTAGACATGAGCAGTTCTGTTCCCTCAAAATCTTCGTTTACCCTACATTCATCTCGTTTAAGCAGCCCGAGTAACGTTGAAGGTGACTCAAGGCAAGGATTGGCTTATGAGAGGGGGAAGGATAGTGACGAGATTCCAGGTGTGGCCAACGATGACTTCCCAGATGTCGAGTACGACGAAAGTCCGATCGGACTACCCACCATCGGTGACAGAGATATGACAATCGGCCTCCGACAGAAGCTAGACTTCACGTCCACCGACCAAGAATTGGAGGAGATCTTACCTATTGAAATGTCTGCAAGCAGGCGATCGTCAAGACTCCAACCTTTTGTTCTGACATCCACCGGATCCAAAGACGACGAAATATCCGCGTTGGGAGTAGACGATCTCTCCCAACAAAGCAGAGTAGAAGATTTTATTCAAGAGAGGGGTGAGATACGGAGCCATAGGTCTTTAGGAGGATCTGCGTCGACGTTTGGTACAAATTTTAGCCACCGGGTGCGACATCCGCCAATGCCACTGTGCAGTTTACAGAACGTTGGACAGCTCGAGCGATATGCCTCACCGAGTCACAAACTTTCAAGGAAATCAAGAGACAAACGGGGACGTCGTAAGTCGAAAGGCGACCTGAGAGTGATCTCGCCGCGAATTTCGGTGATGGTGTCGAACTGATTGACAAAGGTATTCGGCACCAAAAGCAATTTCACCATGCTATTGTAAGAAATGACTATATAAAGCTGCACTCATTTTGGAGTTGCTAAAGGCTATTCGTAGTATCAACTGCTTTAGTCAACCGACAAAGTCGTGAGCACTGCTTCTTGCTGACATTTTTGCCTCTGCTGCATGCCTAAGTTGACCACTTGATCCTCGAGACACTAAGAGGAATCTTCGTTCTAGAACATGAATTCGATTCGTCCGATCTTGTGACGGCAATCAAACGGAATGCAAAAGATGGCTTGACGCAGTGGAAGGTGAAGGCGGGCTCCTGTAGTCTCAAACATGTCTGTACGAAGGTAAAGATGATCAATAACTCGTGCGTACTTGTTTTTGCTTCTCTAGGAAAAAGAAGGGCCATTACGTGGTCCGCAAAATGGTTTCAACTTGATCCTTGGTCAAATCCAGTCGAATCGGGACGGCAACTATGGGATTCTGTCCAGCAATCGGCTTCTTGTCTGAATCGGCAATTTGATACAAAACGTAGTCGAGTTGTCCGTATTTGACCAGTATCTCTACTACGGCTTGTAGGTGACACAAGTAGTCGAGTTCCGTCTCGTGCCGAAAGGGCCTTCGCCCCAATTTGAATGGCATAACGTTTAGGTAGACATTGCGAAAGCCTAACGCATCGACACGCTGAAAATCGACATCGTAGCATTCGCCCCATTTTTCCAAAATAGCATCCCTTAGGCCGTAGCCATCAAAGTCTTCCACAACTGGTTCTTCTGTTGGCGCTTTCTTTTTCGCTTTGGCTTTTTGGAAAGCTTTCAGGGAAAACTCCTCATCATCGTCATTATTCTGGTCTTCCATAGGCGTATTAAGATCGCTCGTGTCCGCTGATTTGGCGTCACGACATGTTTTCGTACGTTCTACTCTAGACGGTGCCATTGATGGTGCCCGAATTATATGGTTTGGATGGAAAGGTGTAGCGGAAAACGACTCGACTGACAGTGAAGGGTTCACTGTCAGCAGCGCATGCAAAAGTATTGGCGTCACCAGCGAAACGAATGATCTGCTATCTGCAGTTCTCATGATGCGTTGTAGGATTTCCTGTATACACCGAACTCTGATTTCACTGTATGTATAGCCTCTCTCCGTAGTGACACTGAGCTCTTCCAACTCTTGACATTGGCCTGTTTGTCTTCGTTGTAGTTCGGATGGTCTTCCTGAGTAGCAGAATTTATCGTCGCGTTCCGCACTATGACGTCACACTTCGGCAGCGGCGGGGTATTGACTTTAGTCAAACTACGTGAACTTTGACCTGAAATTCCAGATTCCACTATGCCGTACATGATACATACCGTCGATTTCGAACCCTGGCAAGTAAAGTAGGTAGGATGGTTTTGGTAGGGTAGGGCCCTTTCAACTTCCCATTACAGTGTTCATGTAACTGTCGAGCATGACGTCTATTCGTCAAAGGAATCCAGTAGACTTTGCAAGCTTGCCTCTTCCTTATTAGTGATTCGATTGTTGCTTGTCGGTCTATATCAACCAGCATGGGAAAGGATGGCAGCGGTGGCGGGGGCGTTTCGGATTGGCACCGCAAAAAGCGAAAAAAGGAACTGCAAAAGAACAAAGAAGTCCGCATCGCCGCGAGGGACGCACGGGTCCTCGCGGAAAAGTCCGTCAAAGATGTCCAAGACGAAATCTACAAACTCACCAAGCAGTTTAAAAGTGAAGACGTCATGCCGCATCCTGTCAAATCCAAGTTGGATCGATTGCGGAAAGAACTCAAGCTCGTGAAAGAGCAGCAAGAAAAACAGCCCAAACCCGCTGCGAAACCAATCCCAGCCCAAACGACGACCTTCCAGCCGCT
The DNA here is from genome assembly GCF_000150955.2 of Phaeodactylum tricornutum CCAP 1055/1. Classification (NCBI taxonomy): domain Eukaryota; phylum Bacillariophyta; class Bacillariophyceae; order Surirellales; family Neidiaceae; genus Phaeodactylum; species Phaeodactylum tricornutum. Next base: position 137,343 of record NC_011699.1, read on the forward strand.
CGACAAGCCCGCCGTGAGCATTTATTACGACCCTATTATGAATCCCTTCGGAGCGCCTCCACCTGGTAAGCCGCGGTTATATCACCGTCGGGGTGGAGGCGTCACGATGAATCTGGAAGAAGCCGGTGTTCCGGGTGAGCCGGAAAGACCGCCATCGCCTCCCCCGCGATCGAGCCAACCTCCGCCCCGATGTCAGCAGTTGCCGCCCCCGCCTCCAAAGAGAGATTCTATGTACAATCAGCAAGCAATTTAGAACAACAGACCCTTCCGCCACCACCACCACCATTACCAGTGTCGCCACCGAAGGCAAAGGTGATTCCAACCGAGCTACCCTCGTTACCCCCACCATCAGCGGCTGTTGGACGCAGCAAGAAAAAATTGCTAACCGCTGACATATGGGCATCTAAAGAAGAAATTCAGTATGAGCAAGTTTCCGGTATTGGAAGTTTGGAAGGTGTGACCGTGGTTGAAGATACGTCCTGGTATTACAAAGACTCAACAGGTAACGTTCAAGGTCCATTTCCGAAGCCTCAAATCGCACAGTGGGTCCAGGCTGGCTTCTTTCCACTAGTAACAAAGCTACGGCCTTCTGCGAGCAACAAGTGGAAGACTTTGTCCAAAACCAAAGCCTTTCACGACGTCTTGCCTGATTCGTTGCGAACGGAACTGCAGACTACTGCTTTGTCGAAAGAGCTTCCACAACAATCAGTACAAGACCGAATCGCGGCACTTCAGAGCAATGACTCTTCAGTACAAGATCGCATAGCGCAGTTACGTCAAGACAATCTGCGTAACGAAACCAAAGATCCATCGCTCGATTCTCATGCACGCCAGAAAGCCGACGAGCCTCCGAATTGTTTCGTGCAACCACATTTTGCGACACTACGAACAGAGACTCCGGAGGAGCGTGCCTCGGCTCACGAGCAATTAGAGCCGAGCAATAGCGAATCGAATTTAGTTAATGCAGACGATGACAAATTAGCACAGGAGTCGTCGATTCAAGATCGGATTGTTGCATTGCGAGCAGAAAAGCTAAGGTCGAAGGAAGACTTTTTGGCAAACGAGAGCACGCAAGGCCACCTCCCCGTGTTTTCTCCACCACCTGCTCCCAGGACAAATATGGCGGACACTCCACTGTACGCTGTCGACGACAACGATAAAATGACTCGACATTCGATTGATGATAGCATGTATAATGTGCCATACCCCGTGGACGATTCCATGGCGGAAGTTGCCTACCCAGTAGAAGGTTGCAGCGACGGTTTCACTTATCCTGTGAATGACCCCTATGACACTAACAATGAAGTTACTGTATCTAACGAACTTTCTGTGGTCGATTCGTATCCCTCGGCAAAACCAGTGGACGGAATCCCACCGAAAAAGAAGATCAAAGTTGACCACGACGTGATCTCGTTCCTGCCCTCGCATTTGCTAAAGTCTCGACGGAACATTGAGCCAACTCCGGCAAAATGTCAATCGGAGAAAGATGACTACGAGGATCTAGTAAAAGAGGTTGACAGCCTTTGAAAGACTATGTCGATGCTTAAGTATTTGCTGTTGGGTGTGCCGTGCTGCAGATAGCAAGACCGCAAAAGTTCCAAAGGGAGTTGATTAGCGTTGTATCTCGGTGTTACTCCGTTTACTCAGCAAAACGCGTCCAGGTTTTATTGTGTGTCGTAACACACAAACCGCACCTTTTGTGGTCTCGCTGTTCGCACTACGATATACACAGCAGCAATCGGAATAGGTTCCGACTCCAATGTCGGAAATCTGTTTCAGACAATTTTGGGAAACAGGATTGCGCATTTTGTACTTCTGCCTGATGTACTCATTGTTTTTGCAAAGAAGAAAAGTCTCATCTTTCCCCATCTCTAATGTGGAAGAATCGTGTGAACCTCGTGCTCATGACGCTGGCAGCGCTGTCGGCATCACCCCAGGCCAAGGCGCAATTGATGCTGCGGGCTTTGCAGGAAGATGCTCCGCAAGGAAACATTGAGAGTGACTTTCCCAGTGATGCTCCTTCTGACCATCCTTCGGACCAACCTTCGGATATGCCCTCGGAGACGCCGTCACTCCCCGTTGGATTTCCCCCCTCTCCTTCACCGACGATCACTCTGGCATCTCCTACAGTTGTCCCTACGATCCAACTTTCGCTTTTGCCGACAATTATGGCAACAAATGCTCCTAGTGAGAGCTCAGTGTCAGACGATTATGTGATGCCGCCTGATCAGTTTTCCATGAGTATGCAAACTTCAAAGTCGTTTCAAATTGACGCCATGGAAGATTCTATGATTCCGACTGAAGTTGTTTCGATGGCCCTTGACAACAAGACACGCAATATTCATAAGTCAAACGGAAAGCGCAACTTGATCCGAATCAAACCTTTGTAACGACCGCCAAAGGCTGAATTTCAGCTACATGTATTCGAATAAGCAAGGTCTCATCGTCTTTTTAGTTCGTAGCAGCTCGCAAGCAAGGCACATGTCCGTGGTAAAAATTTATTGGAACATATTATTATCCACCCAAGCTTCAATAACAGTAAACTTGAAGAATAGATCAAGCGGATTTGGAGCTGAAGTGAAAGGTAAATTTAGCTAAAGCACTACGAACACCCAATCCTGGAGGTAGCGCATACCTTGCGCTGACTAGTCGCAACACCTACCTTGGTGACCAAGTGACGGCTTCAACCGATATTGTTGGATAAAGAGATGACGGGACTTAATCTTACACACCTAAATGGCTTCAACAATTCTGGGGTTCGAGACATGATTTTACTTTTGCACCTCACTGTCAACTTACCTACCTACCCACCTACCTACCGTACTTAAGGTAGCGCTTGAACCTGTGGTAGGTTGTACGTATATTCGCCGAGCTTGCTCGATCATTTTTAGCTTTTTCGCGCTTCAAATTTCGGAAGGAAACCGCAATAAAAGGAGTCGATCCGATATCTAGCGTTCGAATTGAATTGTCTTCAATATTATTTGGTGTCAATATATGGAAATCGCCGCTCCTCCAAGAGTATCAGAGACGACGTTCAAACTCCTCACTTCTCTTACCGCTATAAGGTGGTTCATAATGAGCTCTTATATTTCTACATAGTGCTGTAAAGCATGACAAAGCTTCTCTGCAATTTCGCTTTGATTTCATCCCTCTTTGTCAGCGTTCATTCCTTTGCTCCTTATCATCACCGAACGATCAACTTGCCCAAGATCTCTAACGAAATTCACTCATCTAGCACTATCATGAGCGGTCTTCCCAGCCCGCACAACTTGGCCGGAAAGCTAATTCCTACTTTGCCTGGAATTCCCTCTAGCTCAATCTCATCTGTCGTTTCGAGCTATCCAGGAGATCTCGTGCTCATCGCGTTCATGGCCTGCTTGCCATTGGTGCTCAACGAGATTCTCAACGATGTTGTTCCGAAAAAGTTTCGTTCGTTTACGAATCAATTTGATGCAGCAGCTAGGATTTCGGGGATATTGTATGGAATGTTCCTCTTCGATGCCGTGTTTGCTCACGTTTTAGGTCGACAGGCGGTCGTGGGAAAGCAGATTAGCTCCGTTTTGTTTCTTCTTGCGTGGTGGTTGCCTAGTCGACTCTCGATCGTTCGTCTTGTGAAACCGAAGGTCGAATGGATGCAAAACGGATCTGAAACGGAACGTGGCCTACTTAATCGTCTGGGGGCGTTGGCGGTGTATTTGGGTGCTACTGTGGTCGCTACAAAGTCGTTAAGCATGAGCGTCTCGCAAGCTATGGGATACGCAGTCATGCCAGCATTGGTTGCTATCCTCAAGTAAATTAAGTGCAGGGAAGTATAATTCACAATGTTACGTGTATATGATTTTACTAGTGGACTCGCTACAGTCAGCTTTGCGCTTAACTGTAAATTACAATCACAACTTGTTCTCTGTCAACAGCAAAATTCGTATAACCCTTGAAACTCGCTGTGATCCTCATCGTCCATTTCAGTCCTCAGCAGCAAATGTACGGCGTGTACTAGCTGGGCTTTCAACCCGGTCTTCACCTAGATGAACTTACTTCTCTGAGGTTTGATTAGCATGCGAGAGAGGGTAGAATCATTTCCTTTGCAAAGCAAAATATTTGAGTGAATTTGAAAGCAAGCTGTTTCTTCTCATGCAAGCTAGCTCTAGAATCGGTCTGTTCCAGTCTGGCTGCCTCCGTTCTCCGTAACTGTTAGCGTGAAATGCAATATTATGGAAATTTGTCATCGAAGATAAGCAAGGCAATAAAATCGGAGGAGGACCGGGTGTCTTCGCCATCTCTGCGACGTCTGATTAGATGGATACGACATATGTAATCTTGATATTGTGTGTCACAGAATGAGACGATGTGCGACGAATCACGACAGACGGCAACTCCGATGATCCATTTCGAAATCTTTAGATTCTCCGATCCTCTCGTACGGCAGGACAGGCAGGCTCCACATCTCTCTCTGACTTCCACTGTCAAAATCTTGTCGGACTCACATCTCCACAAACTTTTCATCATGATGTTACGATCGCTGGTATTGGCACTGTCTTGGACAGTGGCTTCGGCCTTTACGCACCAGAGTACCTTTTGGGGCCGCACGGCGGCGACGAACAGTCGGTACGTTGCGATGAACGTCAAAGATACGATTCCGATCCCAGGAGTTCTCAACCTCGAAGGGCGTCGTATTTCTTGGCCAATGTGTATCAACAGTGAATCAGCGTGTATTGTGGCTGTATCAGAGATGGAGAGCTGTAACGAAGCCCACTAAACTCTCAAATTTGTCTGCCTCTTCCTCATTCTCTTTCTTAAAACCAGAATCCTATCCCTATCTCCACCAACAGATGCTTCGTCGTCAGCGCTGTGTATGAAGTACACGCTAGTGTTGGTTCGTCACGGAGAGTCGACTTGGAACAAGGAAAATCGATTCACTGGGTATGTTTCTCTACCGTGCATCAGCTCCATGTCTAATCAAGCCTTCGTGCTTCCAATTCTAATTAACAATTTTCTTGCCATTTTGTTCACTGATACTTAGTTGGGTTGACTGCCCCTTGAGCGAGGCCGGTGAAGAGGAAGCCCACAAAGGAGGACAGCTTTTGCGAGAGGGGGGCTATCACTTTGACAAGGCCTACACCTCTACTTTAAAAAGAGCGATCAAAACGCTATGGATTGTGCTCGAAGAAATGGATCTCATGTACCTCCCCATTACTAATAATTGGCGACTGAACGAACGTCACTACGGAGCCTTACAGGGCCTAAACAAGCAGGAAACTGTCGATAAACACGGTAAGGATCAGGTGTTGGAGTGGCGGCGGTCGTACGATATTCCACCACCAGATATTGATGAAGATTCGGAGTACTTTCCCGGCAACGATCCCATGTACAAGGATGTGCCGAAAGAAGACTTGCCAAAGGCCGAGTCGTTGAAGCTGACGGAAGAGCGCTTTATGAGCTGGTGGGAAGATACGCTAGTTCCCGAAATCAAATCGGGCACAAAAATTCTCATTGCGGCTCACGGGAACACACTCCGGGCCTTGGTCAAGCACTTGGACAATATTTCCCCCGAAGATATCACCGGTCTGAATATTCCGACAGGCGTTCCGCTCGTTTACGAGCTGGACGAAGAACTCAAACCTATTCCGCACAAGGATGCGATTGCGCCGTTATCAGGACATTATTTGGGAGACCAGGAGGAAGTTCGAAATCGCATTGGAGCCGTTGCAGCGCAAACGAAATAGTCAAACAAGGAAAATATATTTCGCATTTTGTCTGTGGCTGTTAGAACTCCATTTACAGCTGCTGATCAAACTAAATCGTTAAACAAGGAAAGTTTTCCTAGAACCTATACTGTCCATTTACAGTTAGCGCCTTTGAAAATGCAAACGACCGACTCTCTCCGCTTGCCTATCTCATTCGCATTCATCGCTAGATATATACTGGAGTGAAGATCTACAGCGCGCTGAAAATTAATCAGACTTTGGTGAAAGCCAGAGAAAGATGGCCGAACTTCTAAATTGAACAGGGATGTCACTGGGAATCACCTTTTATTCTCCGTAGCCCGCACCTGCCGTCAAGGACTTCAATCGCTGAGACAAAAACGAGATTCTGCAAGAGCAACAGCTGTATATCAAGGGTACACTTTTACGTCGAGCAAGGGCAGCTACTCTCTGAGGAATACCACAGGTCTACAGTGTAAGGTAGACTTTGACTTTACTAAGATGTACGGGATAAAAGCTGCATCAATATAGTGTCCGAACTCTGATAAAATAATCATTGAGTTACGGGACAGACCAATTTTATTGTATCCAGCATAGAATCTAGACCATAGTGATTAGGTTTGATTTTTCATTGCTTCTTTCGCTTGCTTTTCAAGGCGTCTGAGTTCTTCGCGTTCAGCTTGCGCTCGCCTACCGTCCCTATCCGCTTCCTGCTGGAGCAAAAACCATTTTTTCTTTTGACCCACAGTGGGAGCTTGATAGATGCGAAGCTTAAAGTCTATCTCTCGAAGAATGACACGCATGTGAGAATGTTTTCGTTCCATTTTACCGGATCGTCCTCGTCCCATGATTCTGATGCGTTTTAGTGGAACACCTTTAGTCGCAAAGCACTCCGCGACTTCTAGCTGACTAATCTGCAATCCGTGACGAATACTGGCGAGATTGGAAGTTCGCTTCAGAACTTCTTGTACCAGCGGGGCCTTTCCCTTTTTGCAAAACTCTAACTGCGTCAAGGCTTCCTGCAGTGGCAAGCCGGCGGCAAGCTGGCATACTAAATTCAAGCGCCAAGGCGAATGGCGTATATTTTTTTCCGCGCCCTCGTAGGTGCGCATCTTATTGAGCCGCCGACGCACGATGGAGGGTTTGAGTTTGGGATGCTTGCGCATATCGAACGCCGCGAATTGACGACCATCTTCGGATCGCACAACTTGCGGGGCGGTGTAAGATTTCTGCTCCGGTTGGATTTGCGTGGAAAAGTAGTGGATTAGTGTTCGGGATACTTCGTGTGTGGTTGGTGTACTGCGACGGTGCCAGCAATCAGATACAGCCAGCGTCGCATTTCGCTGCGGTATGACAAAAAGTGGTCGTGCGAATGGTAGACATTTCCTGTGCGCTTGTAAAGGTTTCAGTGACAAGGACGATAAACGTTTGCAAAGGGCTGTCCAGCTCGCCATGGTAGCGCTACTAACAGTGTTGCAAAAATGGTTTTTGTTAACAGCTAGCGAGCAATATCCAGCGACCAGAGTGATGATCGCACGATCTCGCGGAAAATGAATTTCCTTGTCAAAGACGTAGGACAGAACAGACGATATTTACCAATTTATTACGATATTTTCAAATTTAAAAGCTAGAAAGTTTTTAATTTCGTCTTAAAGTGAATGAAAGCACCACTAAAAATAGTAAGCACCAACACTTTTATATCGACGCCGTAGGTACACACATTTCACGAAACAAACATCTTGACTGAAATGGAATCGTAAATCGATGTTGCCGTTACATTTGTTTGAATTGGTCCTCAGAAAAGCTTCTTCGAACCATTCATGTGCTGAATGGAGTTCTGGATACCTCTCAGGGCTATATCTGCTCTTTGATCGGCGGTTTGAGCTGTCAGAAGTGCAGGTCTGATTTCCAAGGCTACACCCATAGCGGGAATAGGATTGATCAATGCTCCGACCCAGAAAGCTCGTTCGGATGGTTCATCATCGTCCGGAATGTCGCCAAGATCCAATAACAGTTGATCGATTTGCCCCGGCTGTCGTTCACTTTCCCTCGCTAGTTCGATCCATTGGTCCACGAGAGGCTCCAGTTTTCGTGCCTTGGACATTGCTCTCGCCAACATTATTCCATCCGTCTCTTCTTCCTTGGCCTCTTCCTCGACACTATCGAGAAACCGTACACGACCTTCCGTCCAGCCTTCTTTGGCGTTTTCTACATCCCCGTCAATCCGGAATCGCCGGGTTGCTTGTAGCTGAAGTTTGATGCCGTCGTCCAGTACTTTCGGTTTGCCTACGATCTGGACTTCAACACCGGACCGTAAATGCACCTGCTCCCCCGTTTGAAGCCGTGCCATACCAAGCATTCCGAAACACGGATTTTCTTCCACAAGCCGTGTTCGAATGAGTTCCATAAAGACCGGATTGCTGACGGAAATCTTGAGGACCTGACGGGGCAACATACTATCCAGGACTACTAGGGGTAATTTGGTGTCTCGGTCACCGACTTCGTCCATCCGGGTGCGCAAAGACGCCATAAAGTCTACATCGTCAGGAGCGGCTCGCAGTTGTGACTGGGACGAGACTGTCTGCGATAATCTGCGCGGGTTGGAAGGTGCAAAGGCGACCGCAGAGGCCATCAGCAGACAACCGATTAGGAGTGAGCAGTGGCCGGCAACCATCATTTCTGCTAATATCTACTTTATTATTGAAGCAATGGCAATCAGGTGGACTACCACTGGAATAGAGAATACAGAGAAGTTGCTGTTAGAACGATCGTGCCGATTGACAGAAACGCAGCATCAATGAAAATTCTGCCAGCCAAACAACAACCGTATCGTCTTTTTCGACGACACGTATGACGATGATGTGGTTGGCACGATGACAGTACGATTCTCGTCTAATCGGATTCTTCATTCCTTTTAAGATTTCCGGATACGACGCTTCTGACACGACACAATCAGAATAGATCCCTGTTTCGATGATTTTGTCCTAATTAGGGGAAACGGTCTCCCGCTTCCCATTGGAGTCCGTAACATGCACTCTACCCAGTTGTAAAGCAATCCCGACTGTCCATTATGAACTAGAATATATCCGCACTACTAAATTCCAGCTTAAGTCCGGGGACAACTTTCCTCATTTCAATGAGAAAGGTTACGGAAACTATCGTTAAGTTGCCGCGGTATATGAGTCTTGCCACCTTGAAACTCGGTATCGTACAGGTCGTGGATCTCCTCCCGAATGCCCTTGTATAAGTCTCTGGCCTTGGGTCGACCAAAAGGATCACGATCCCAGCAGCTTTCCAAAAGTTGCACCAGTGCATGACTCCAACGTCGATCAAGGGGTGGTCGATCGCCCTGTTTGATCACCTTTTCCCGATGCTCTTCCGACGACAAGCGTCCGAAGGCCTTTTCGTACGTTAGAATCTCCCAGAATAAAATACTGAAGGAGTAGATATCGGCGGATACGGTGTAAGATTCTGATAACGCTACTTCGGGGGCCATAAATCGGCGTGACCCAGTCCCTCCTGACATGTTGTAAAGACCCTGTTCAGTCTTTTGGCGTGGATCTAATTCCTTGGCCAGGCCAAAATCGAATAGCTTGACACGCCCATCGTAGTCGAAACCAATGTTATCAGGCTTCAAGTCTCGAAATACAATGGAAAGTCGATGCAGATGCCTGTAATTAAGAGAGGCAATATTGAGTAACATCAACCAGCCAAGCTTGACACAGGGATTCCCGTCAGCGTGCGTACCGAATCGCGGAAGCAATGTCCTGCGCAACCATAAGACGCTGTAGGAATAAACCCATGACAGCCCGGTTTGCTACCTCGCTTCCAGACGCTGCTTTTCGATATTCTAGCTCCCGCCAAACATCAATCCGGCGATCCAGCGTATCATACAAACGATCGATTACCAGGAAAAATCCAGCGCGCTCTGGATTAGAGAAACCGTTGGGACCCGCTCTCGCCACTCCGTGCAACTGGATCAGCGCAGGATGCGGATGCGCGGCTAATGCGGTCAGGTATTTGGCCTCCATTAGTAAATCGGCAGCACCGTTGCAAAATTCTTCACTATTCTGCATAGCATCGTCGGACAAAAACTTGACCGCCAATTTATCCGAAGAGTTCGCCAGATTCTTGCGAAAAATTCCTTGTAGACTGCGTTCATCAACATCGTTTTGTAGCTTGATTTGTGTCAATTCGTAAACCGAGTTGAAGCCTCCTTTCCCTAATAGATCCCCCAAATGAGGCAGAATTTCGTCCCGATCGAACACCGCCACCTGAATCTTCTCGGGCGCTTCCTCTTTGGACAGCAGTGTGGAACGCTTACTCATTTCCTCGCAGATTCGAATGGAGTAGCGCGCAGCTTTTTGACAGAATTCCGGGTCGATTGGGTGCTTCAAAGGCTTCATCTTGAAAGGGTTCGTCGCTGGGCTAATCAAGTTTGTAAAGTCCAGCGCAACGTCTCAATCCTTTTACACCCTTCTCTTAACCAACGACATAGGCTGCTAAGCTACTGTTTAGCTTAGCGGAAAGAACCAAAAGAAAGAGAAGCGGGCACACTGATCCAAAGAAACACCACACCGCTTCACGATTTAAGATAATCCAATTTTACGAAGAAACCTGGACCTGCCGTAGTTACGTTGTCCTCATGAGCTTAGAGTGAAGAGTAAAGTAATCACGGTCAACTGGTTGGACTCGCGGAGCATGCGGGTCCGTCAACTGACTCCGCGGGGTGTTACCTATAGGACTCTTCTCGAGATATAGGGGGCTGTGCTTTCGATCTGCTGACTTTACAGTGACTTATGACCAAAGATGGTCATGGTCATTTCTATTTCGTGCTGCAAGCATAATAGGTATTGTCTTAGCCGGTACCCGTCGGAAAGGTTGTTTTTGCTTTTGCAGTTGCTCCGAAGTGTTCGCTGTCAAGTCAAGATCAAAACACATAAAATTGGGCGACTTTCAAATAACGCATGGAGATGCGGTCGCGCGTCTTCGGTCTTGAAGTAGGACAAATTACATAGGAATTTCGTTTCTTTCAAGAACACTATATATACTCCCGAAAGAAAACAAGGCATTTGGGTAGTCTTGGATTTATGTCGATCTACCGTGGCGCCGTGCAAACTTGTTACAGCCGGTATGTGCCGAAACTCGTTGCCACTCTAGAAACAAACAGAAAAGCAGCAAGCTCTGATAGTTGTGCTAGTTGTCATTGCCATCGACGATAAATGGTCTCTTCTCGAGTCAATCGAAAAAGGATATTACGCGGTAGAAGCGCATAAGGAGGTATCCATCCCGGTCTACGACCAAGCCTTTCCGAATTGCAATTTATTGCATGATACAAATGGCCAATAGAAACTGATGCCTATCTGTAAGTAGAATTATCACAATTAATGGAAGAATGAGATTTGGATCGTACTAACTTTTCGACATCAAACGATACAAGACACACTTGAAGTTTCGGTATTGTTCTTCTTTTGTTCATTATCGACACAGCAGGACTTCGTTATGTATTGACCAACACTTCATGCATCTTTTATACCGGAGAGTGCAACTGGTTTTCAACTATTTCAACCTGCTTCAAACTAGTGCCTGCTTAGTCTTTCACTGGAAACAGGGAGAAGCAGTAGTCGTCACATCAGAACAAAGAAGCAATTCTCCAGACTTTTAAATTCCGTGCCTCACAGTCAGGTCAGGTCACCGTAATTCGACTGACACAATTTTTCCGGCGCAGATCGAAAATCAACCCTTTTCCACGAACGAGGCCGCTCTTCTATCGAGCAGCTGAATTTTTCTGTTACAATGAACATGCCGAAAATGTCTTCTCCGGATTTGTCTTTGACTTCACTTCTCATGACGGCACCCCTCTACGAGGCTCCCGCTCCAGCTCCCATTTCGAGCAGATCCGTTTCATCCGACGGAATCTCTTCGAGTCCATGCGATCGCGAACAGCGGGAGCGCCTTCGTAGCATAGTTCAGTCAGCTCTCCAAGTCGTTGCTAACGACTTTTTTGGACAACGCAAGCATATTCCGAGGCATGAGACGTCTTCGCTCCAAAGTCAGGCAAAGCAGTAAAGATGTTTCGATTTTTAATGTCCGTGAGAGCCTGCGCCGCAGAAAGGGGAACGGAGGAGGCGATATGAGTCGAATCGGGGGACGTACAGCAGCAAGCAAGTAAAGGAGGGAGCAATGTACAATTACATACAGCGCTACCGAATAAGGTATAAACTTTTGTTAAAATAAGAGAAATTTCTTGCGTCACAACAAGCCCTTGCGTGTAGACAAAAACCACAAACGTCCACTGAGTGTGAGTCAATTGAAGAGGGCACAGCTGCTAATGTCCTTGATGCTACACTCCTCACGTGCATTCGTTTACTGTTAGGTCCTTTTCTTAACAATGAATGCGTTTTGCCAAGCTGTCAAATCACAGTTCGAGCATCTCCCGCTATGGCGCAGGAACAAGTTCTTAAGCAACAATCTTCTAGAGTGGACAACTTCCATTATGGAATGCTACTCTGAGTCAATGTCTTACCAATTTCTACAACAAATACGGAAGCTGAGACGTTTCGTCTATATCGCCCACGTCAAATTCCTCGAGCAACAAAAGAATGATGGCTTGTGGCTGCCTCTTTATCGTCTTCAGAGCCAAGCAATTGAACCACGTCTTCGACGCCAACAAAGCGGCCGTTGTCGTCCGTTTTCTAGATCTCGTTCATTTCTGAGGTTCAAGACGCACCGCAATATTCTCCTCGATGTTATAATGCAACGGAAAAGTCACGCCAATTGTCGAGATTTCCAAAGGCTCCCTCCCTAAAACATTAGTAGGCGAATGTCAACATGGTCGATGACCTTGACAGCTCCTTCGCGTTCTGATCAAGCACAGTTTGAGTCCTTGACTAAGCACACTCACACTCACTGGTGTGATTGAGTCTTTTCTGTTAAGTTTTCGCACGACCTTGATTTCTCGAGTCCAAAACGCATTCGTCTGCTGTGTAGGGGCAACCTCCTTGATCTGTATTGGATTTCAGATCAGACACTCGTTAGCACAACTTCGAGTTTGCGACTAAACTAAGAAAAAGTGGCAGATTGTCCTGCAAAGATTACGGGACCTGCAAGCCAGATGCAAAGCCGTCAGCACGAAAGAAATGACACTCAGTTTTGCAAGCTCTATGCTGTTAGCCGCTATCGGAGGACACCGAATTGGTTACCAGAAGCAAATAAGTACATGAAGCATTCACCGGCATTGCCGGCCGGCGATAAGAATGAAATCGAGCTGGCTACTCCCACTTCAAGATGGACACAAAAAGAAATAGAATGGCGATCCCTGCGAGCAATCCCATTATATTCCCAAGGAGTTCCTGTGACCGCTCCTGTTTTGTTGGAGGTTCCGTTGCGCCATCCGAGATAGCTTTTGATTGGGATTTGTCTGCTGACTCGGGTGCAGCGGCATCATCTTCCTCTTTCACTTTGTCGGTTGTCACGCCCATTGGTCGTTGCGCGTACGTGGAGGCTGTCCTACATTGTTCGGTCGTAAAACCAGCCAAGGTTCCAACATTGAATCTAACACCAATACGTACCGATCTTTCCAAAATGATGCCCAATGATGCCGGTCGCGCCACAACTTCCACGTGTACAAGGTGAACTCCACGGGCTTGCCTTGGGCAAGAATCAACTGTTTGTCGGCGACTAGGGTGTATGTGGTAAAATTTGGTATATGGCACTCCTCCAGCAAGGTTTGAAAGACAATCCGTAAAAGCCCTTCGATGTTGATTTTTGCTTCTTTGGAATCCTCCGCGACTTGAACGGCAGTGGCTCCTTGCGCTGTAATTTCTTTGTCGGTTTCGTTGATGTATTCCGGATCAGTCGCTACGTCAGCTTTGTAATCCACAGGACACGCCTCTTTGTCAGAGCCAAGGTCGCCTAGAGCGCCCACGTTACTGCGGGTGGTTGTTAGAAGACGGCAACATGCCGGAGCCCTCGCCTGGTGAATCTTATCGGTGTGACGCTCGTCACATGGAAGCGATCGTCGAATGTCTCCCCTACCGGTTTTGGAAACGCCTGCAGTTGCGACTCACTTGAATACCTACTGGAGCTGTAAAACGGCTTTGGCATGGAAGTCGCGCCGTTTTTTCCATCCGCTGATTTCGCTCCTTTCCTGCCGTCGTCGGTTGCGACTTTTGCTTGTGACAACCTCCTCTACGATTATTGGTGGTTCGCATCGGCTTGCAAAAGCGCCGTTTCGTTTTTACTCGCTCCTTCTTCAGCCGTCTGTCCAGATCGAGCCTATGTGGTGGAAACGCTTCACGCTGCTGTGACGGAAACGAGCAACTAACCTTTGGTCGTTATCGTGCGTTCTTCGTCCCCTGACGGCGTTGCCACCGAATCGGCTGCGAAAACACCGAGGTCCTCGCTCGGCAGTGCATTTCTGCCACTGCTCGCAGTCGACATGCAACAATGGCCTGTAAAACAATCGAAGGATACTTGGAGACGGTCTCTGCTTGATCGAGCTGGAACAGCGCGCGGAACGGAACTAGCCAGAAGCCAACATTCATTGTGCCTAGTAAACTCATGCTCTTTCCCTCTCACGAGTTTGAATGGAAGAGCGCAAATCGAACGTCCGATAGGGTTATTGGCAAAAAATTACACAACTTTTGCGATAGTATTTTTACCGAAAACCCCCTATTAGTTTGCTTCAATTTTATATAATAACATCCAGGCCAAACTCAAAAGCGCTTTGCGTATGTCGGTCACCCTCCGTCTGCGGAACTTTAAATTCACTTGATGATTTTACAGCGTTGGTTTTAAATCTTCTCCCTGACGTCTCTTATACAACGCCGAGTGCTTTTTCAATTCTGAAGCATCAAAGTCTTCCACATCGCCGTCATCATACTCAATCACCCAAACGTCAACTTTTTCCTCGACCATTTCTGCGGGTAGAAATTTGGCCACTGTTCCGAAGTACAACTCCTTGTCAAAGAATTTGGCAACTCGAGAGCCAATGAGGTCTTCACCCACTTTGCGTTTCTTTTGCACTCTCGAATTTGGCGGCGAAGGCATTCGTAGATTCCTTTCTCGCTTTTCCCCGGCGGCTTCCACCCCTACCGCTTCCTCATCAACACTAACATCAAGAGGGTCTGGAATGTTCATATGACTTGATTTTACCGTCTGAGACATCTCCTCCCGCCCAGTGCTTCCAACGGCCACTGCTGCATTAAAAATATCTTCGGCGGAAGTGGTGAGATCTTTAACTGGGGTAGTAGGCACCGGGCGTAGTATGGACAACTCTTCGCACAACCGTTCAGCAGCCTTTTTGGCCCCGCGCCGTTTCTCTTCCTGAGATTCACGAATAGTGTCATCCTCCGAGTCCTTTTCTTCTCCAATTTTTACGTAGAGTAACAGGGCGGCTGCAATGGAATGCGTAGTTGTTAAGTCATTTTGGTATTGCAAAGAAAGTGTCCCCAGCTCGACACAAATTAGAAACGTACCGTGCAGTTGTGCCAAGTCCATGTCTCCACGATCGTCATCATAACGGATTCTGTACGCATCTTTGGCAAAATCAACATCCAGCTGACATGAAGCGATCGTGCCTCGATAAATGTTTCCGTCTTTGTCGAGTTTCGCGGCAACGCGCTGTCCAATCAGTGCTGTTCGAATGTCATCAAACTCGCTGGTACCATTATGTGCCTTTTCGACGACGAGCGCCGGGAGTGCTTGGTGTAGCAATTGTTTGTTTACACTGAGCTTGGTATGTGCAGCCAATTCATTCGACATGAATGCATCGCTTCTTGTGGATGTGCCCGTGGCTATAATATTGCCAAAATTTGGTTGCAGCAGTTTCCCTATAAGATCGCAATCACCACCCGTGATACACACAACGAGTTCCCCATTGTATTTTTGCGCGTTACCGTTTGTGGTCTCCCTGGGAACGGTTTCTAGCATTTCCTTGGCTTGCGCGACCCATTCATCCACGACATTTCGCAACAGGAACGCCAGTTCTCTTACGATCGTTCCGAGGATAGCGTCTTCGGTGCGGGTGGCAAACAAACCAAAGGGTTGGTTCGAGTTTCGCCTACTCTCGATAATGGCCAAAGCCGTTTCGACTTTAATTGCCGGGAGCTTCCCCGTGTAGCGTGCCAAGGACTTGAGACGAAGACCTAGTCCTTGGCAAATTCCTCCACCTTGTAATTGGCCATGCACGTCGACCGCCGTGTACGTGAGCATGGTGCCGCCGTCAAGAACCAAACAGGGGTATCCGTACAGACCTGCCGCGGCTCGGGCTGCTGCTGCTCGTTCTACCCCCATCGTCTTGAAGCATCCTTGTTGAGGCGTAAAAAAATCCACATTGTTCAAACGGATAATGCGGGAAGGAATATCCCGAAACAAAAAGGCAATCCCTTTCTCGTGCGCGCTGTTGGTGGAGATAAGGTACAGGTGAAGAATGGGAATACGCCGGGCGTTCGAGTACTCCCGAGCGCGTTCCCGAGTATATGTGTGAGAGTCTACGCCGTATATGTATTCCTTGACCTTGTCTGGAAGGTACTTTAGCAGGATTCGAGATGAATCATCGGACATGTCGTTTGCGGAAACGGGGGACGTTCTGCACCGAACACACCACACAAACCAAACGGAAAGAAAGGTGAGAACCAAATCGAACGAGAACAGGGAGGAAATTGGGTTGCTCTGTGAGATTTGATCTTACTTCCAGAATATAGTTGGCGAAAGCGTTCCATCGTCCGGATCCTTCGCAAGGACACACCATCGGCAGTGGGAGGTTTCACACACCACGGAGAACACAAAGTCCGCATCCGGATGCGGCAATGAATCGGGCCAAGAGGCCGCTTCGAGAACGTTAAGCTCCTCCACTACCGTCATCCTATCGAGCTATATCTAGAGTACTTTGCTGTTGATTGAGTAAGTGTGCGCTCCTTGTTGAGGATAGTAACTGAATTCGATGCTGTCCGGAAAGATTTCTGGTGCAAGGCGTACGTGACACTACCACTCTACTACAAATAGGTAGTACTTCCACGTAGTTGCCTGCCTTGCAGATCGTCGTGACCCGTCAAGGTGTACCGATGGACGGCGATCGCGCGATAACCATTCAAACCCTACCCTCCGTGCAACACTCTGTATCCCCCCGTCCGTTGTTTCATATGGCACAATACTCCTTCAATTACATGAAAAAAGCTAGATCTTTCTGTACAAAAGTATAGAAAGCCACCGCTTAGAGGTATCCTTCCCAAAAATTTCTGGCAAAGGCGTGCACCAAGCCTTTTGGAATCCGGTAAGTCTGGTGTTCATCTACTGTCTTACTTTGACAGGGGACTTTTCCATTGGGACGACACCGTTACTACTAACGAGACGAGTGCGAGCATGTACACCTGTTTTGAATGCGCTTACATCCGTTTGATATATCACTGCTTCATTCCAATTATTAGTACAGTAGGGAGACTTGCGAGTTGTTGATCTATAACAGACCCTCATTGTAAGGAATGTGCCAAATGTAATCTTCCTGCGTCTGACGGTTTCTAGTTCCACCTTCCCTTACAGATTTTACCACTACCTTTTCTTTATCAGCAGAGCACACGACGGCGCTCTAGAGACGACGAGTCTGTTCTGTGGAGTACCTTCTCCAATGGGACCAGGACGTATCCCTTGCTATTCACAGTTGCACTTTGGCGAATCGAGCACCTCAACGAATTTTCTCACGGTACTTTTAACGCCACTTTAGTCCAACGCTTGGACCTTAATACAAGATGGTGGTACTCCACTTAAGACACGCGCCTTCATCGTGCTGGAATTGGAAGCAGCACTTTGGAATACAGTATTGTAGCGATCCCACAACGCATCAACGACTCTTGCCAAATTGAGTACACTTCGTATGTAGGATTCTACGTGTTTGAATCTACTCACAATTTGGTGCGCTTATCTGAGATTTTCTAAAGTGCGCTCACTTCCAAAAAAATCCATCCGTTGAAATGTCTATCGTGCATTCTTCACCTTCGATCCCAACGGGTACATATGACGATCTTCTCAGAGACACAGTACGTCAATGCGAACATTCGTTCATAAAACTACCAAAATGGACCGCAGAGAGTACGGAGAAGGACGTAGACGCTGCTCACCGACCAACTGGGCGCTGGTCGAGGCGGACAGTATGAACAGTGTTCTCCAGGATGATAACAAAGACGACGACACATCAGCGAGCGAAAATATTCAAGGATTCAAAAGCGAATGGAGACAATCTTGTGGTGGCGAGCGGTACTCTGGTAGCGCTGTAAGCCGTGATGCCTTTAGCATGCCAAGTGTCTTGCTGGGGAGCGATCAAGACCCAACCAGCGCGCTGGCGTTGGATCTGGATCAACCCTGGCAGCGATCGCTTTTAAGAGAGCTCGAAAACACTGACACTATTCATAAACGGCCATTTCGATCGGATCGGATGATGCTTGGTCACGCCAACTCTGGAGACTTCGCTCTGCCGATCGACGATGATTTTTCGGTTGAGACTGACACGAGTTCTACGATTCCTACCCGAGGTCAAGTCATTCACCGTGTGCTGCCGAGTCATGAAAAAGAATGTTTTGCAGCGAGGAAGACAATCACGTTGAAGGAACTATATGTCATGAAGGGAAGAAGACGCAAACGTTGTGCGGTTCTTCGATCCCGTCCCCGCGGACTCTTCAGGAGGAGCACGACATGTCCTCGAATCACTGGGCGGACACCCCTATCGACCCGGAAGAATATAGTGGTGAATGGCACTGCACACCGATGCATCCACCGTATGCCTTTCAAAACGACAATACTACCGAGGTCAGTCTCCGACCGACTCCTAAGAAAGGTCCTGTCGGACGTAGAGGGTCCACGCATGATCTCCACTACCTGCAACGGGTCTCCGCCTTTGGCGACGAGCCGCAGCCGTTCCAACCGCGATGGGTAGGGCTGGAAGATGACGTCCTGACGGTGGAAACTAGTCAAAACGAAGCAAACTGTATGTGTTGGGGTACAGGAATTCTCGACTTTTTGCTACCGCCACGACAGAACGGCGCACCCTTCCGGGGCCGAAAACGTAGGACCTATGTTTCGCCCCGTCCTCAACTTTCGGTGGTAAATGAAGTTGTCGAGGATATCATGGAAACTGCTTCGAAAGCTTCAATAAGCCGCATGCGCGAAGAGCCGACAGGCACCTATCGAGACGATCAATTCTTTTACGGTGGTATCTGTCGTTAGAAAAAGTCCTCCTTTCGGAAGCCTGGTCCTTTACACGATATTCACGGAGCGTTTATGTCTTGTTATTACATACAGAGATTTCCCCAAGAGGGATAATTAAAAATTGTACACGAGCAAATGTCAACACAAACCCATCTTTAGGAAGATGTGCTCTCGTTTGTTGCCGGTGTACTTGTGACCTGTTTCTCGCTTTGTGCTTGTCCCTGCAAATTCTGAAACGCTCTGAGCTCCTCTTCCTTCGCCCTGAAAATTGCCTCGTGGATTTTAGCCGTTTCTGGAGGTTCGCCGTTGTTTTCAGCTAGCAACATCTCCCGCTTGGCTTCGCGCATAGCGCGTTTGGCTTCGATAACGACAGGAGAATCCTTTACCCTCGAGGGTCGACCGGTTCGGATGCTTTCTCTTTGTCTTCGGTGTCCACGAGATCCTTTATTTCGGCGGTCCTTCATTGCCATGCGCTCGCGACGTACCCATTCCTCTTCGCTTTCCGGCATGTTGGCAAATCGTAGCGGCTGACGATGAACAATTGTTTCGTGCCCCGCTAGTCCAATAGTTGCCACCCGCTCAAACTGACCGTCGTCGCCTAATCGCTGCATCAAGTAGACTTCCCGCACTTGGAACGATAGGTCGGTCGGCCATTCAGTTTCAACGAGAGCTTGCGCCTCCCTGGCGCACTTCAAGTCAGCAAAGTGACTGACCGTAATATGAGGACTGAAAGCTCCGGTTTTGCGCTGATCCATACACATGGGAAATTGGGCTTCCAAAGAAGCTTGTAAAGCTACCAACGGCTCTGCATCGTGAGCCTCGTCACCTCCATTACCTCTAGGCCTTGAATCAGGGTATATCCAAAGGACGCCGCGTTTGGAACCACCAAAGGTACCGAATTTTTCCAGCCGAACAGTGAACGGATCATACAGATGACATACTCTTTTCAACCCGTCGACTATATCCATATTGATAGCATTTCTAGGTGTGGTGTCACCCGACTCGGGTGTGGGCCTAATGTCCAAGAACGGATACAACAGGTTGGCATGGGGAGGCCAGCGGTACAGTCCGGGATCCCGTAATTGTGTGCGTACTTTGGTGAGTTGCTCCCAAACTCGCCGATCCTCATCGTGTGGTACCATGCACACCGTCAGATGGTGCAACTTTTTGTAATACGGATGCGCTTCGGTAGCCATGTTTGCTGTATATGCTCTGACGCCATCCCAGCCATGGTTAGAAGAAATGCTCTTCGACTTTCAACACGTCCGCCGTCGTGCCGTACGAATCTGCATTGACTGTGAGCGGGAGCGGGCCTCACCAAACTGCATCCGCTCTGGATCATGTACAAGACAATTCCGCATTTTGTCCGAGTACATACCCTCATGGACCGGCAGTAAATGCGTTAACACCGCATATAAGCGCAATTAGCTTGTTTGCAATGAGTTTGAAACCTTGTTTGCGTCTATTGCGGTAGTACTGACCCTACAGCGAAATACTTAGCAAACGTTACTCATATCTATGATGTCCGGCGACCTCTTTCTTCCAATCAATTCTTCCTATACCAAGACAATAAGAGGATTGGCAAGCAACTTGATGTCACAACTTTATTGATATCGCGTTGAGTAACCTGTAACCTTCAAGCAACACTATGGCTTGTCTGTATCGTCATTTTGGCATTGGTGTACAGAATGATGAAGTCCTGATTGTAGTCAATACCCCCCGGCGGAGTTAACTGTTAGCTATTAGGGTCAGGCTAGACGTCTTCTCACGAAAGGTTCCAATTTTTTGCCTTACATTCAAGCAACCGTTTGTGCTACTGATAGATCTGGTGCTGCGCATGGCCTATACTCCTACTTTAAAGTTAGGAGATCGTCGGTAGTTTGGGTTGGGTGTAAGGGTCTAGAGAGAGACGATACATCCTATGCCCAGTACACATGGGTTAAGTCATGCGTTGTTTTTTGGTCGCAACCCATCATTCGAATCGCTAACTCCACATCAACAGAACTACCGTTGGAAAAGCCGGGATCATCCAGTAGAGTCCATACGGCAACAACCCGGTCAACGTTCATCTTTTTCTCTTCCCATTCGACTCTCGTCCAACTCGTTATTTCACCATCAATGGCGAACTCGAACCGAAAGTCCTCACACAGTGGAGCATCGACCAGGCGCCGATCGCTAGGATTGTCCTCTACTCCGCTGTTGACTTCAGTGCCTGTGCACGGTTCTTCATTGTTCACGGAGCACCACCCTTTCGTCAAGGGGTTGTCAGCGTTTGCAAACACCTTAATGGCAATGATCCCTTCACGGACATTTTCGATGTTCAGAATTAGCCAGCCACTCAAGCTATTGTACGTCAGCCCTCCGCGGTCGTCGTTATGACCTATCAAAAGGCACCGTTCATCCGCAGAATGCCCGCAAAAGGAATCGTAAGTTCCATCGCAGTTGTCGGGAGCCGACTTTGTGTGAGAGTACTGCCGATACAAATGAGAGCAGGTTACCTGTGAGTCGAGATACTTTGATGCAACGAATCGAGTGAGCCTCGTCATCGTTTACTTTACGTACCCATCCCTTTCCAGGTACGATTTCAGAATTGTTGTTCAACAAAGCGACCCGATGTTTCGACTTTTGAATATAGTCTAGAGCATGTTTTATGCGCTGACGATTGGCAGCGAATTCAACCCCATTTTCGACTATTGACAGCACATCGATGTCTCCATCAGGAGGATCCAGCACGGGCATCCAAACATCCGGAGGATCGTACAAGTTGCGTTTCACTTCCGGTATTGTCATACTCTCTTTAACCAACGACCGAATGCTAGTTTCGCTTGGATTGGCCCGTGGAAGGTATTCGGATCGCCCTTGAAAAGCCACTTCGCACCATCGAGGTGGCAGAACGGCATTCGCTTTGCAGGCTGTATTGTTCCACGATTGCAGCTTGGATTTGATGGAGTCGTAATGTTCGCCCATGTGCCAAGCCTTGTCAGGCAAGGCAAAGTCGTCTGCATCTCGCCAAATGTGAATAGCCTTTTGCAAAGCCTTCAGCACCTGAAACAACATCAGACGGCTTGCGTATTGATGTTCACGGTTGCCCGGATGCCAGCTCGCTCGACCCCCGGGGAAGTCGGCTTGCTTAGTAGGCGGATCGATATCTGGTCGATCGATCCAACACGTACCATTGTAACGGTTAGCTCGAGTTTCACCTTGCATTCCAGAAGACGGCTTCAGGTACTGCACTGCGTAAGGAAGCCCTTTGACCTGGACTGGGTCGTCTGAAAGTGGCAAATATTTATCTCCCACTTTCCAGAACCCCCCAACCTGCATGATATCCACACCTAGTTCATCGTGGTAGGTAAATAGATTGGCAGTGTTCCACAGCATCGGAACACGCCCCTCGGCTCCCAGTAGACTCTGCTGGACGAACAAGTTCTGGTGCCAATTCGATTTCTCTGTCATACCAGAATCCCACATTAAAATATCGATCTCATTGCCGTAAAGGTCTCTGGCGGCCATTGCGTTTTGGCTCGTGCCTAGTCCCCCCATACCAAAATTATGTGCTTGTAGTCGTACACCCAACCGTGCCAAGATGGGTTCTAAAATACGTTGAAACTGCAATGTGTAGGATTGCTGAAAGTTGTTGCCATGCCCTGAAAAAATATGAAGAAGTAAGTATCAATCCTTCTATGTGCACACGGGGAAACGAAAAGCTTCTTACCAGCAGCAGCGGAATGGCCTCCCATCACAAAATTAAAATTATCTTCGGTCATGACGGCGTGTAATATGCGTCTCGCTAGCAAACCTTCACTATCTGGAGAAGTGTAGCCGCATCCATCAAACATGACGTTTTTCAACTTGATATCATGATCAGTCTGTTCAAGTTCGAAGAGTTTGGAGCGTTCCTCTATTGTCATACCTGGCTCTTCTATTGGAGAATGGGCCAATTCCGCGAGAATCGCTTCCATCGACCTCGTCACTAAGGCCTCAGCTTCTGGCAGAAATCGCGATAAATATGCGACGTCCACTTGCCAGGCGTTACTTGGAAAATCATTCCTCGGGACATCGCGATAAGGATACCGTGCAAAAAAATCTTCCTCCGGCCGGCTCACTTCGTCGACAAGGGTCCAAGACCCCCACTTCGTTTTGATTTCATTTCGCTTTTCCTGCGCAAGCGGCTGGCCTCGCGGAATATAAGATGGGGAGAGCACATTGAAACGGGGTTTCAAGCCAGGCTCGATGGAGGCATAAAAATCTTCCACATCATTTATGGACACGGAATGTTCAGCGAAATTTGTGCTAGCGCTTTTGTTCGAATCATCGAGCGCGTTGGATTTGCCATGCAAGTCTGCTTTGACGTCCACAGTCCCGTATCCGCTATCGTTGCCAATATCCGATTCGTTTTCGACCCGAGCATCGTCCACAGCAGATAGATTCTTCTTTTCAACGTCCTCTAGCCGCGAATCAAATTTTATTTCAACCTGATCGGTAAAAAACGAAGACGCTGCTAATACCACGAGTCCTGCGCCGACGAGGTACCAAATATTGCGAACAGGGAATCTCTCGATCACGTCTCCTTCTTTTCCGCTCGACTCTTGTATCAACATAAAGAGCTCTTCGTCTTCCTCGTCGTCGTAAACATGGCTACTACTATGTTCTTCAGTTTCCATACCACGTGACTTTGTATCACCAAGAGATCAATCGCAATTGACGGACCAGGAAAGAAGTGACTCTCGCGAACGGAAAGAAGCGAAAACAAACTGTCTGGTCATCTTGGCTTTCTACTTTCTTCAGTGTCGTCACAATCTTGAACATGTATAATTAGTAATTTTATCTAAGAGTCATATGACTCGCCGCTTTGACCGTTTTTGGAATGTCGTTTGGGAGCTCATTGTGTACAAAGAAAAGGATGGTACGAGATATCGAGACCGCAAGACTCCTGCTGGCTCCTGTGTTAACACGATATACACACAGTTCCAGATTAATTGCAATCCCGAAAGGATTGTCTGCCCGCAGTAGGTTTTACACGAGCGTCTTCCCATTATCCAGCACCAGAGCCAAATAGCGAAAAAAAATTGACATTGAAAGCGGTTGCCAAAAGTGAGGCCAATGTTGTCCCAATCACGGAGACTCCAGGTCCTGCGGATGGCTGATATGCGATTGGACCCTAGCAAACCCAAAGCGATCCTCTACGTCGTCATTGTCACCATGGGACATTTAGCTTAGGTCGTGGGTTGATTATGAGGACTCTCTCGATCATGTGGCTCGTGTTCTTGTCGTTCCTGATTAACTTCCGAGGCGACGTTGCGTACAGCTTTATCGCACGTACATCTCAGCGTCATGCTCATGGGGCGCTGGTTGGAACTCACCGAATAACAATCTTCCTTTCCCACCGAGAAATCACATTCACCAAAAAATCGAACGGCGGCAGAACCAGCTTGTTCTTGCGCGAAAGTGACAACGATAGCTCGTACTCGGACGATTGCTTTGGGCTCATCTTTTTGTCCAGCTTCTTGGCTCTCGGTGACGTTCTTTTTGCCAGCATATTTCTTGGTTGTTCGGCCTTGGCAGCCGTCTTGACGCAATCTTTTCGTCTGCCGTTCGCAAAGTCCAGAGTACCAGGCGTGGTAGCCGGGGTGACGCTATTGTTGACTCTGCTGGCACGGCCTATGCTAACGGATCCATCTCCAAGTAATGACAATGCCCCTCTGCTGGAGACGGTAGTCTGCAGCTTTTCCTTTGTCTATGGAGTTTTCTTGAAATCGCAGAGATGACAATTTGGATTGTTAACTCAGTTACACAAGAACAAGTTAGGTAGGCTAGTGTTCAAGACGCTTCCTGTTAGATACTATAATGTTATGAACTCCTCGGGTCGCGAGTATGCTACTTCCAATCTGCCGGTTGGGTTGACGACGTAAATGGCAATAACTGTCCGCCCATACCGCCGGTTGCGGACTCCCACCATGGCCCCACCGTCTCGACGGCGGACGACGTGCGGCAGGCATCCCAGTTCTACCGGGTACTCGATTAACACTACCGTATCGTCTGTCACAACGGGACTGTTGGCGACCGCCTCGATCAAATCCCCGTAGACAATTTCTTCGTACGGTGGACATAGTGTGACTAGCTGATATGTCTGTAATTCTGGAATTCCCGCCGCAAAGGGCTCGTTCAACACTTGAATCGCTTCTCCGCAAACGATCTGCTCCTTGCCTGCAAAGTCGCACCATTTGACGTTGCGCTCTACAGCCGAGCAGCAGTCTTCGGAGAGGTCGACAAAGGTGCAGTGCGCTGCGCCTCGACTGAGCGACTCCAGTCCTACACTCCCGGATCCGGCAAAAATATCCAGGTGACGGGTGGTAGTGGCAGGATCGTACAAGCCAAAAGCTGTAAAGGTCGAATAGACTGCTTCCCGGACCTTTCCCATCATAGGTCGTAGATAGACATTCGGACTGTCCAGTCGTCGTCCTTTGGCGGTACCGGCGGCAATCCGGAGCATACTCGGATTGTTGAGACCGGCTTCACGCGCCTTGCCCTGGGGCCGGAGTCGCGGATTGGCGGACCCCCCTCTTGTTTTGACCGACTCGGGTACCACGTGCCCCAGGGTCGGTCGCTTGGCGTTGACTTTGCGCCGCAGATTGGCCGGTATTTCTGCAGCGGAACCGCTGTCGTCAGTCACAACTGTCGTTTTCGGTTTGGCGAAAACAGCCCAGGGCGATGCGCGATCCTTCCTTTTCTGGGCAGGAAAGGCCGCGGAAATTGTCAAAAAGGCTCCATGTGACACCGAGAACGAAGAAACAACTGTCGGTGCCAAAACAGAAAGAATCGCGCAACACCGTACCGATCGACGACAACGGCATGTCCTCATGGTAACGATGGCAATTCCTACGAATGTTTGCTTGCTTCTCTCAGAAATATTCCGTTTCTTGTGAGTAGTGGTTGTCCGAAAGCGATTGCCAAGTGTATTTACAGAAGGTTGTTGTGCTGTGCAGTCACCCGTACGCAAAATCGATGGTGTCACCGACTCGCGGCCAGACGTGTCCGGGATGCCTCCGTCGGGCGACTCCCACAATCCATCACCGACGTGACCTCGCCGAGACACAGTGCGGGCGCCTCCGCAGTACGAACCAAGCGACAGGCATACGGACACTGGCCAAACCATTGCCTAGCACCCGTTTGAGCTGATTCTTTTTTTCTGACCCCTGGCAAGCTTTAAGAATCCAGAATGATGGAGATGGAGGAGCACGATTTGGCGCAACAAAAAGACCGTAAGATGCCAGCCCAACCTCTCCATCCGAACCATGTGCGTATCTACAGGAATTTGGAATTTCATTTAGTTCAACTTGCGTTTGTTCATCCTTCAAGCGGTATTCGTCTTCTATGTGGAATAGAGAGTCACGAAATTTTGGTTGTATTGAATACCGGGTCTATAAGGAACTGTCTCTGTTTCTCTGTGGAACAGTGACGTGGCCTTCGGAGAGACATCCAGTCTACAGCTATCTTTCGTTACTGTGGTCGCGGATTTGGGATCGACTGACCTCACCGAGGTTGTTCCCAGAGATGTTTCTGATTGGTTGATGTGTGCCAATTTAATTTCGCATGCTCGGCTCTGATTGGTGTTCGTAACCAAACGTTCCTTCCCCAGCGTGCATTGACTTGACGACATCGTATACGATAGCCGGTAAAGTCTCGAGCTGTTCTGACAGTAAGGGAGAAGGACACGCGCTCGAAGTGCAACTCGTTTACGTTTCTTCCGCGGTGGGGTTCCGTGTTTCTTGGCGTAGTGCGTCGTCGTTGTTGTCCTCACGGGGGCGGGGGTATCCAATCTTGTCGGATGGTTGTGGTGCCCGTGTCTCTCACAAACCCCGTTTTCTACTCGTTGCACCCTTATTATACCCTTATCTGTTGTGTCTATACCCTTTGCTGTGTCTTGGTTGGTCTTCATTACCTGCCATTTGCCACCTGTAATCTGCTACCTTTGCACTCTAATTCACAGTCGCAGTCCACAAACGAGGCAGTTTCCAGGACTACCGACAGTTCGAACCACACTTTGCTACAGAATTCGAATCTCTCGCAGCAGCCTCCCCTCCCTCTTCTGCTTCCTGCCACTGATTCTTTGCGGCATCCCGCAAACCCTCTCTACAGCAGGAATCGATCACACGACACGAATAGCGCTATAGGCGTTTCCGACCCCGCTACGCATACGAGCCGTGCCATGAGCAGTCACACGTCGCTGCAATACTCGAGTTCCGGAGGCATCGCGAACATCTCTACCACAACCGATCCTCCACACAAACGACTCAAGTTGGACCATGCCATGAGCCACACATCGCTCGGCAACCCATCCTTGAGCTATCACGATTTTGCCGCACATTACGACAGTCGCAGTACCTTACACACTAGTAGCACCATGGATCTAGGCGTTTTGCGGAAAGAAGATTCCTTGGGCATGATGCGCAAGGACGGCGACGACGAGGACGACGAAAATGATCAGAACGACCCGATATCCTCCACAGCTGTACGACAAGCGACGGTCCAACCTACTGCTCTTCCGAATGAAAGTGCGAAACCCACACACCCCACTACAGCGAACGTAGCCACCACAAATTCCGTTTCGTCCTCCGACAGTCTGCGCGATCTATCCGCACACCGTCCACAACATCCACAGAATACTACTCGTCTTCCCGTTTCTTCGTCAACGACTACGGTAACATCGGGTTCGAATTCTCCGCTCTCTGCGGGGCCGGTATCAGCCCAAGCTCCTCCCTCGCCTCTGTTACCTCTCAAGGCTACCAAAATGTCACACCTCCGCCAAAAATACATGCAAGAACTAGAGTACATGCTGTGTGAGTTCCAAAAGCTGGAACGTCAGCTACTAGGTGCCAAGGCGACGACAGCCGAATCCGCTGGCAGCCGCGAACGTCGAGAAAAACTGCATTCGTTCATCACGCACCTGAGCGATACGATCCAGAACATACAGACCGGATGTCAGCTAGAGTCGGAGGGAAAATCAACCGTCGGAGAAGCTTCCAAGCAAGATATAGCCCAGGAGGCCGCGCTGGCAGATTTGACGTGCGAAAAGGGGGAAGAGGAAAACGTGCAAAAGCTGGAAGAGCACATTCTAGCCAATCTGTTGCCCGTCAAAGTCCGGCTCAAGAAACAACTGGCGGCCCAGCAAGGTGCCAAGCATAACCCGGCGGGGATGCCGGTTGCGCAAAGGGGACTAGTGGCACCGAGCGAAGGTGGTAAAGGCACGTTTGCGGCAGCGGCCGAAGAGCGCAGAAAGCAATTGGCGGACGCGGCCGCCGCGGCACAAGGCTTCGATCATACACACGTACCGGCGGAACCGGTTCATCCAGACCAGACACAATTTGGTAAACCACTACAAGGAAACGGCTCCTCGTTGACGCGAAATTTGCATGGATCCACTTTGGGATCCGCGATTAAAGTGGGAACGGATAAGTCCAAAATTTTGTTCGCTGGTTTGGCGATCGGATCGTCGCAAGTAAAGTCGTCGGTCAACGCAGCTTCGTCGGTACATCAGCTCGTAATTAAGGATCCCGCTTTGTTGGAGTTGGCTCGCCAAC
Organism: Phaeodactylum tricornutum CCAP 1055/1; assembly: GCF_000150955.2. Taxonomy (NCBI): domain Eukaryota; phylum Bacillariophyta; class Bacillariophyceae; order Surirellales; family Neidiaceae; genus Phaeodactylum; species Phaeodactylum tricornutum. The sequence continues at coordinate 165,823 of NC_011699.1, forward strand.
AGAGCGCGTCAAAACAACAAGAGGACCTTCCACCGCAAACACAACAAGAAGACTCTCCAACGCAAAGCAAACCCAATTCGCTGCTGCCTCCTTCCTCGTCCGAGCCGAATGACTCTCCAGAGGATACAAACCGTAAGGCTATATCACTAAAAGTTTCGCCTGCTGTTGCTTCTGCAGCAGCTTTGGCCGCGTCTGAGCAACCAGACGCAGTCTTGTCAAAGGCTCCACCAAGCAGATTAGATGATGTTGATGCCACCTACCCCGACATGCCATCGGCAGCTTTAACCGATGAAGAACGGCGAACCCTCCGTCGTCTCAAACGCCGAAAAAAGAGACGAAAACGCAAGGCCGAAGCAACTCCAGTCACGGCAGCGGCCACGGCAGCACCAGTGATCAATCGCCATCACAAGCCGACGACAAAAAAACGGGGACCTCGGACGGTGGAATACATGTGTGCTTTGTGTAACGAAGTCTACAATTCTACCTGTGATTATAATCCTTGGTGGGCTCTGGCTCAACATGATTGTCCAAAATGTCGAAAAAATCAGGTTCGTCGACTTCGTGTACCGAATTGCGCCCATTCATATTCGTACCTTCTTGCGGAAGTTCTCACACCCTTTCTCTCTACTGACAGATACCGCGGGTAGATATTAGCGCACCTGCCAATACGATCGAATATCATCCGGCGTTGCTAGCTCACGCAGACGAAAATGGCGGTAGTACTCCGACACCGCCTGCAGCAATAGTGAAGCCAGTCACAACTGTGTCGGCTCCTGTCACTAGTGTGCCAAAATGTGGTAATGATTCCGATTCGTTCGGATCTGACTTGTCAGACGATGATCTTGACGGCCTGTTGTCAGACACTGACTCGGAGGGCTCGGGAGAAATAGGTATGGAAAGAATAGATGCGCTATCGCCTGCGGAACAAGCAGAGAATGAATATTTTGGGGTGGAATACAAGGGGCCAAAATTGAAAGACAGTGAAGCTGCTCGGCTACTGATTCTCATGGGGCATGCGTCGACCTGTCCTTGCAAGCATCAATCGATCAAACATCGTGAAACCTGCAGAAATACGAAATGGATGATGTTGCATGTTCGGGATTGTCCAGGAACTACATCTTCGTTTGATGTCTGCCCATTTCCATGGTGCCGCAAAGTCAAGCATTTGTTGTATCATCTTGTCTCGTGTCGCGATGCCAAGCACTGTGAGATCTGCTCACCGACCAAGCTCAACCAAAATATGATCCTGTTAAAGGGGTTGAATCAGCACCGCTTCATGCAATATAGGGAGCGGCTGATCGGCCGTGGAAAGGCGTTGACAAAGGTGTCAAATAGTGCGCCGAAAAATACTCCAGCTCAGGCGCAGCACAAAAGTGTGTCATAAAGCAAACCGGGTGTAATTGGTATTGTAGCTTTCATCGACGTTTCGCAAATGCTGTAAAATACAGCTACTCTGGGGAAGAAGATATGATTATGTATTCTTAAGGATAACAATTGCTCGATGATGTTTCAAAAGTGTTGCGTTTTCATTGAGATGCAAGAAGTAGGCTCGATCAGCTTGATCGCCAATAGAACATTGCCGAAGAGTTCGATATTAACAGTGATTATAGACTACTGATTACGGAATGATTCCTGAGCGTCAAAGAGCAGCAAAGTACGCTGACGGTAAAGTTGCCTACCTCCGCATGTATCCCATCCCTGAGAGTCTACTCCTTGCAAACAAAAAGTAGGTCATTACATGAGAAATGATTACTGCAACAATCGAGTTAAAGAACTGCACCTATACATGTAGCTTTTAAATAGGGTAAAGCTGCAAGTGGGACTGTTATGTCTCGGCGTCCCTATAAATACAATCCTTTTGATCGCCACAGAAACAAATCTGACATTTGTTTCCGAGCACACAGGGCAGGTCTTTGAAACTTGCAACGCTTCTGCACAGTCTTTGCAAAATGACAATTGCATGCAACAAGTGGCAATGTGGGTGCGCGACGACGCGCGACACAGGACACAAGTCTGTATTGATATTGACCTCGAAAGAGTTGATAGATCGTAAGAAGTATGGCGCGTCCTGGATATCGTCAACGATTGCGTGGCAGGCTACGACTCGCAACAGATGATTTTCTCGCGTCAGTGTGGGATCGTCCGCTCCGCTTTGGAGTTTCCTCGTTGACCCGCGGAGCTGCTGGGCTCAATGCCAATGCTTTGACTTTTTGCTCATGGACAATATTTCGATGCGTTTTGCTCGCGTTGTGGTTGTCTTGCTGCTTTCGATTCAGCTTTTTCCTATGAAGTTCCTTAGCTGCCAAACGCTCCTTCTCTAACAGAGCTTGGGCGGTTGTGGATACATTCCCAGAGCTACGTCTGCGAAAGAGAAAAAATCCACGTGTCGGAGGCGCTTGGTCAACTGTTTCGTGTAGCTTCAAATGTTCCATGGCTGTCATCGGAGCCAAAGAAAAATCGCCGAGGTCTGGTTCTTTGCGCGACGCAGTAAAAACTCTCGAAAGGATACCATCCTTTCTTCGATCCTTCCTTCGCTTTTTCGAACCATTTTCTTTCGCGTTAGGACTGGAAGTCAAAGATTTTCTATCTTTCAATAGCATGTTGCGATCCCCTTGCTTCTGCTGGTACAATTTTTTAATTTGCTCTTCGCGCTTCCACAAAACAAAGTCATCTTCCATAGGGGTATCTTCTTCTATACCAGCATTTTTCTTTTGCGCCAGCGCTTGCTTGAGCGATTTGCGTTCGTGACGTTGCAAATCTTCCCTTGTCAATCGCATCTTGACTGATTTATTAGGTTTCCGCAAATTTGTGTCTACGACGGTAGCCTTGCTGACGCGATCAAAATCGACCGGTCCTCTCAGGGAAGAGTCTCTTTCTTCCGTAGGCTGCAGTGATATGGAACACAATTGTTCTCCATGTGACGAAAACAGAGGATCAACTTGGTCTGAGCCTGTGTCCTCCGTTGTCGGAACAAAGAGAATGGTGCACGTGCCCTCGTCCTCATTGTCATCTTCCATCCCTGCAATCTCGACAGGAAGTGTCCGACATCGACCTTTTTTCTTTTCGCGAGGGGTAGTCTTGACGGCATCATTCTGGATAGAAGTAGAACGAGCCGCCGACGGTCGTTTAGGTGACACTTTGTCTTTCCTTTTGACCCGTGGCTTGATCGTATTCTGATCTGTTCCTCGTTGATAAACTCCATTGTGTTCCAGCGTATATATGGAGTCATCTGTCCCATCGGCAACAGGATCTACAATGCCGCTCTCGCTGCCTTTTTGTCTATCGAGTGAATATGTTTGGTGCTGTCGTTGTGGTGGCGAATCCCCTGCCAATGTACTTTCATGTGGAAAGGACGGACAGGAGGGGTAGAGACATTGCCGGTTTTCCAAGGTAAGGATGGAATTTTCGTCGTCCATTTCACTGCAGGTAGTCATCAGGCAATCCAATCCCACCAACGGTGTCAGAATGGAGCTGTTGTCTGGGCTCACATTACGCTGCGGAGAGGTTGTGGCTGTGTCGAAAGAACCGTTGGTGGAAATGCTTTCAAAGGTCGACGCAGCTAGGCCGGTCACATTCAAGCGCCGGATATCCTTTTGCGTTAGTGAACTTTGTTCTCCACGGTGATTGGTCATCGTCCGCCACCGGGGTTGATTGCCTTCGGCAGTGATGGGCGAGGTTGCGACAGAGCTACCACTGGGAGAAGTGGAAGCCGTCGAGGTACGAGTCCGAGGACTGTATGGGCTGGTTGGAGACTTCCTCTGCAATGTCGAAGGGGCGAATGTTGGAGTAGCCGTCGACGCACGGTCCCAAGACGCGACGTTCGATGTTTCATGATAGGCTTCCAGCCGCTGCCTGGGCGTGAGAGCAGATTTGGACTTTTTCTGCGAAGAAGGTGCTTCAATCGTGTACCCGTCGGTGTAAATGGAGGCATCCAGCAAGGTATCATCATCATCCAATTGCTTATCTTCATACGAGGCTACTTGGGAAGGAGCCTCGTAGCCGCCTGTCCGCGGATTCAAGATCATGCTCGATTTCTTGCCGGACTCATCGTAGGGTGGAAGCGAGGAGAGTGCGGAAACAGCGGCGGATGCTGAGGAAGAGTGTTTCGCTCTCGGAGACTCGGGCGTTTCCCGCGATGTGGGTGGGAGACTCTTTTGGGTACTACTGCGAGTACTACTGCTCTGTTTGGAACTCACGGCACTCTTTTGTTTGCGAAAAAGACGAAGCTTCATCGTACTGCTGTAGTAATGTTAGTTGACAACAAGAAAATAGGTCGAGGGAATCAGAGAAAAACAGCAGGGTTGGTCGACTAGAAGTACTTTGCCAACGGGAAAAGAGAGACGTCTTTTGCAATACTTGTTGCTTGATCCTGTTAACAACACCCCTTTTGTGTGAGTCTGTCCCAGCAAGAGAACGCTTTCGCAGTATGAATCTGCTGTTAGAAGTCGAGACTCTTCACTGGCCCAACGACAGCGAGCAAAGTGACTGAACCCAGACGAGGGAAATGGAGGAACGTTTTCGTGGCCCTTGAAGAAAAAACTCGTAAACCCGGCAGCGATTACGGCGTTCGGATGCCCTCCAACCTGCTAAGAGTAACTGGAAACCCTTTCTCTAGTTTTTGAACTCGCATGGGTCCGCCCGCGAATGTTGTATGTTGGACGCCCTCCCATCACATAATAAAAGCACGACACGAATGCTGCGAGTTCCTACAAGAGAAAATTCGGTATTTGGGATGAACAGGGGTGAAATTTTCGCTATTTGGGAAAAATCACACTGCTTCTAAGTGTTTTTATTCTCGCGGGAAATACTTTCTAAGTAATAATTTTAGTTAAGAACAACCCCATATCCTATGTTAGATCACAAGGATTGTTTTCATGTGGTCATCCCTTCACATTCACAGTCCGTTGCCTCCAATGGTGAGGACTCGGAGACGGCGTTGACCAATGCAAACGATTACTAATTTTCCTACGAACGAAAGTCAGAAACACAACTACTATGAAGCTAGCAATTAAAGAGATCTTCCCATCATTCAATGCTTTTCATGCTGCATGGTTTTGTCATAACCATGCACTTGATAAGAAATACCGGGTTTTAGAAAACAAAGCCAGAAAGTGCTTTAGGGCCAACTGCTTTTCGGCACCTGCAACAAAGTGGAGAGGTGCCGAGTCAGTGTGCCAGTGCCACATATATGCGACGCCCATGAAGAGCCAGGATGGATGCTTCACAGGTGAATGGATAATCAACTCCTTTCATAGTGAACATACCTGCTCTGACAGTAAATGCACAAGGAAGCGGCAATACAAATGTTTGCTTCTAGAAAGCGTTTCTCCCGCTCTTGCTGCACATATTCCAAACAAAAAACAGCGCACGGGTGCCACACAGCAAGTCCAAGACATAGCACGAAAGGCTGGTGGAATACAACTGAAAGCAAGTCAGGCCTACAATGTTGTTACAGCAAAGCGGCAAGATGGTGTCAAAGTACATATTGGGCAATATTTCTTGCTGAGTTCCTACTTTAAACACCTCGAAAACGCTGATCCAGACGGTACCTTTATACTTGAGATGCATGATAGTGCATGGCTTTCTGAAAGTCCGCAGTTTCAATGATGCTATGCCTCATTTTCGTTTACAAAACATGCTTGGAATGTGGGATCAATACATGTTATTACAAGCAATGGCACCTTCACAACGTCACCTGTTTTCAAACACATTGTGTTGCTGGCAGTTAGTCACGACGGAAACAATGAGCTAGTTCTACTTGCATATGCTATATGTGATGTTGAGAATGAAAGAAACTGGACTTGGATTGGTCAACAGTTAGCAAAGGACTTTGAAGGGGCTAAAGCAGTTGTGGCAGATTTTGACAAAGGAATTCAAGCCATGCCTTCCAATCAATTGTGTCTAGTATGGGGGCACAATTTGGGCGCTGCATACGGCATATGATTGGCAATGTACGAGATCATGGTGTGAAGCGAAAGATTCCAGATGCTGTTGTTTCTACTGTTTTTGCTTTAGCAAAATGTCGGACAAGGGATGCATACAAAAAAGCACTGCAAAAACTTGAGCTAATGGATGAAGAAGTTGCAGTTTGGTTTGACGAACGGAAGGAACAATTTGCTGCTTACTTGTTCCTGCAAGCTGGAAAACCACGGTACGGAAAGCAGTTAAGCAAGAAAAAGCTGAGCCCAACAAACCCCCTTTGTGACAGGATGAATTCGTACTTCGTCTTGCGTTGCTTTCTACACTTTCTCCTTTTTGTTGCCGCTGAGGTAGCGGCAACAAGTACTTCGCGTCGTGACAAAGAAAGAGCTTGCTGCTGGGTGGAGAGTCAAATATTTCATGGAGGGAACTGCCAAATTGAATCTTAATGGCTACACATAGTATATGGGGTTGTTCTTAAGTAAAAATATTACTTAGAAAGCATTTCCCGCGAGAATAAAAACACATAGAAGCAGTGTGATTTTTCCCAAATAGCGAAAATTTCACCCCTGCTCATCCCAAATACCGAATTTTCTCTTCCTACAATTATCACGTACACTCCATTCTATTTACTAACCCAACGAAGGGGTACCGTTGACAGCAGTAAAATATCAGAGCCAAAAAGCAGATGCAAAACTAACCTTATTATGTAGTAAGACAACTCCGTCTTGTGTCGTTCTGTATAGGAATTATGCAACTTTTTGTCTCCTGATAAACAGTAACTTTTCTGATGTTATGTGAGCACATGAATGAAAACGATGCCATACCTATTTCCGAAATAGTAAGAACCCGGAAAGTGAGAAACACCTAGAAATATGCCTTTCAATTCGTGCTGTGAAGCATTCATATACAATTAATAAAATACGGATCTCCATGTGGACGCCTACCTATGTTTACGAACTCACAAATTTCATGGGTAACAGACCGAACGGACAATCGTTCGAATTCCCTCGAGTCGTCGTTTTCAATCAACCGCGGGATTCACTGTCCGCGCCCATTTCCTTACTGTGAAAATGAATCTCCCACTAAAGAGGTAGATAGTGTGGAATAGTTCAATGCTCGTATGGCACCAGTCCCCACACCATTCATATCATTGCGTTTCAAACAGAGATCCTAGTAGAATATAGAATGCGCCCACGTACACATATCCATAATTTCGTTACTTGCCAATCAAGTAGGTCATCAAACCGCCATTTGGAATATGGACTTCCCTCGGCCCGATGAGCCCGCGCCATTGCTTCTCGAAAAGAATATTGCTTCTAGAGCAGTTCTTTCCTGTTAGTCAATCGAGCTCGTCGTGGCTTACTCACTGTCATATCAGCTGGACCATCATCCTGGCTTTCAAACTGCTCTGTATCTACTCGTCATGGGATTCTGGACAAGGAAATGCAAGAGTAACTACATGAAAATAGACTGTTTAGCCTTCTTCTATATTAACTAATTGTTGTCCACTACGAGATCCGAGCACAAGAAAGATTCATTTTCTAGGAACCGGTACTTGACAAATATTTGCTTGGCTTCCAATTCCTTGATGAGTTGTCGAATTTCACACAACCTCGGTTGCAGGGATTACCTGACTCGGAGCTTCCACTCGGTCGTCATCGTCCAACAAAGGAATTTCACGATAGTTGGAAGGAGCGGGCGGACGTCGTTCATCCTCTCGCAATGCCGATGATGCCATGTCCAGGGCCAAAATCTCCGCGTTCATACTCTCCTTGTCGATGCGCAGATTGAAGTACAGGACAGTCTGCAGACTGTTATAGAAAAGATTAGGACTTTGCGATAAACAGAAAAACGTCCTGGTTGCCCAAGACTCCAGATCAAAAGATGCCGAAGACGTTACTTACATGTTGGAGCAGGGCAGGAGGAACACTTGTGGAAAGTATGATACTATCACTCCCATGATCATCGCGGATGGATGTGTCGGATCTCCCCCGCCGACAACTCGCCTGACTACTCCATTAATGAGCATTGAGCCCGCAGTGAAGATGAAAACATAACAAAACACGTAGCACCACCGAGAAGAAGCAAGCTCAAAGGCCCGCCTGACTCCGGCAACTGCGGATTTGCTCTCAATCACAATAGCAGGGACGAATAGAGTCATACAAACCGAAAGGTAAAGAACAAAAGCAGCAAAGCAACTCAACAGAATGGAAATAACAAAAATACCTACTGTCGCGTTCTTCGTCAAAAAGGTGAACACCGCAGCTCGGACCAGAAGTACGACTAGGAGTCCCAGAAGAATGGCTAAACCGTAGAGACAGCTCGCACCGAGCAATGACCAAAAGTGCGGTAAAGCTCGCTGGAAGCACGCGTACCAGTTAGGCTGCCTACCCGAGTACATTTCAGCTACGGCTCGTATCATCCCAGCTTGCCCAATAATGGTTGTTACCAAATACGCTATCGTTTCAATCGCGAAGATAATGGTCAATCCGACTACGTGCTTGCCAAAATCTACATCGCCTTGTTCGTTGAATTGCATCACGTACGAAACGGCCACTTCCACCGTGGTAATCATTATCAACAGGAATGGAACCATGGAAATTGCTGATAGGGGCAAGAACACGTCGTAGCGATCAACAAAGATATCACAGACTCGTCTGAACGTCTGCTTCAGAGAAAGACGATCGAATGTGATATAGGAGGGAGGGCCATCCATGGTGGACAATTCTTCTATCTTTCGGCAAGCCGAAACACAGAGCTGCAAGGAAGTTTGAAAGAGAGAAATGGTATGCGTTCGGTTGTGCCGGCTCCACTAGAGAAACGTAGGGAGAGGTTGTTCGCTCCATAGTTGTCTAGGATGCGATGGGCACGAGTATGCCTCTCATCCTACGTCTGGGCCAAAAGGAATCGTTTCTGCGGGATTCAGAATATAAATGGAAGTAGTCCGGAAGCTGAAGTCGAAAAAGCTGGACTATGTTTTTCCTAACTGTTAAGCGCGGCTAACAGCACAAGGAAGCAAGAGTCTTACATTCAGAATTAGTGTGACACTTCGAAATGACTCTTTGTACAGTGAAATGTCTTTCTTGGATCGAAATTCGTCGATACAACGAGGTTGGCCGCAAAAAACTTGGTACAATGCGAGGACGTTTTGGTCATCGTCACCAAAAAACGTAAAATCTGACAAACTGACGCCACATTTTATTGAGCTTTGAACGATTCCCTTCGGATGCCGGCTCGATAATTTACAGGAGACCAACATACTTGCCATCAATCACAATCAGATAAACAATATCCACAATGGCGCAATTTAAAGTTACAGCTTCCATTCTGCTCAGTGCTTTGCTTTTGCAAGGATCGCAGGCTAAGTTTTTCTCGGAGGACTCTGAGGTCCTCACTGTCAATCGTGTACCAAAGATTAGCAAAAGTGGCAACAAAAGCCAACCTCTAAGGGAACCGGAATCGGTGCCTTCGTCGTCTTTTTCGGGCGGTTTTATTACAGCCGAAAAGGAAGTTTCGACTGCCTTCCGAGACCGTACCAGTACCGCTTTTGGCCGAGTCTCCTGGGGAAACAATACTCTCAAACGGAGCAAAAGGACAAAGAGTGCCAAAGGCTCCGACCCAGGAAGCTCAGATTCAACTCCGGGCAGCGAGATTCTAACTGTCATTCGTCAACGGCAAAAACGAGGGGGTAAGGGTTCGAGCAAGGATGACAACGCTTTACGAACGATTGAGCCAAAAGAGAGCCCCACTCCGTCACCGGTGGACCTTTCCACTTTTTCTCCCGGTATGATCGACGAAACGCCCCAACCCAGCCCCGAAGAAACTTTTGCCCCCACATTGACTGGAACGACGCCTGTACCAAGCATAATTCAGACAAATCCTGGAGTACTGGCAACACCATTTCCTACTGACGAAGATGCCTTGCCGACGCCTTTTCCTACATTCTTTCCAACTGCGAACGAAAACCCTTTCCCTACCATTCCACAAAGTACATTCTTGCCCACTCCCACACCTCTATGCTTCGAGTCATCGCTGGAATTGCAATTCGCGGTAGACGAGTATTTGCTAGACAGCAGTCCCGACACGGAAGTGGCGTTCTTCTACGGGCATCCGATGGAAGAGTGGTGCGTCTCCAGCATCGTGGACTTCAGCAACCTTTTCTCTGCCTTTCGGAATTCGGACACCAGTACCTTCAATGAGCCTCTGAATGGTTGGGATATGTCGAGTGCCGAAACACTCGAAAACATGTTCGCGGGGGCCGAAAGCTTCGACCAACCCCTGTTTGATTGGGATACGTCCAACGTGTCTACTATGACTCGAGCGTTTAGTGGAGCAGAAAGTTTCAACAGCGACATACGAGCTTGGGATACCTCAAACGTCCTAGATATGCAAGCAATGTTTGCGGGAGCTATCAGCTTTAATGGCAATATTGCTTCTTGGGACATTCGAAATGTGGAGAATTTGTCTTTCATGTTCGCTGAAGCAACGAGCTTTGCTGGGGATTTATCGCAATGGGAACCACTCAGTGCCATTTCAATGGTGCAAATGTTTCTCGGTGCTAGCTCATTCAACAGCGATATTTCGAGATGGGACGTATCGGCAGTCGAATTATTCTCGAGTATGTTCAACGAAGCGATTTCCTTCAACCAAGACATATCTGGATTCGATTTGTCGAGTGCGACCAATTTGGACCGTATGATGTTCATGGCAGAGTCCTTTAGCCAAGATGTATGCAACTGGGGTTCTACGCTTGACCCATTTTTGGCTCCGTTCGAAGTTTTTCAAGGCACGGATTGCCCAAACGTCTCGGATCCCAGCCTTGATAACACCCCTCCAGGTCCCCTTTGCTTTCAATGTTCGTAGTTTCTGAAATCTAAATATGGCCGCAGTCGGCGAGTTGGTTGCTAGAGATCTCGTCGCCTACGCTACAGGAAGACGTACGGTAGTTCAACACACAAACAACGCTATTCCGTAAACTATCTAGATAATGGAATGAGCCACCATGAACAGGGTATTCTCGATTTCAGCTTCGCCATTTTTACAACAAAGTGTGTGGGGAGATGGATTGGTCTAATGTTAAGATAATTGAAAAATGTGAAATTTCAAGCAAAGTACTGATTACTGGACGGAATCAACGCCGATTCGTTCTTGTTCCTTGCTCCCGAGTCTAGGGCTTGGCGTCCTTGTTCTTAGCAACTACCTTGGCCACGGCGGCTTCGAACATGGCCATGGCCGCGTCGATTTCGTCCGCACTGATAATCAATGGTGGCACGAATCGCACTACGTTGCTACCCGCCGCCACTAAGAGCAAACCTTCATCCATGGCTGCTTGGACGATAACGCCAGGCGGAATGGAGGAATCCGTCACGACGACACCTCGCATGAGTCCCCATCCGCGAACGGCCCCAAGCGTGTCAGGGTACTTTTCGGCCACGGCTTGCAAACCCGCTTCGAGTTGAGTACCTCGTTCCTTTACGTTGGTGAGCAAATTATGCTCGCACATGTACGAGGCGACGGCTAGGCCCGCACTGCAGGCCAAGGGGTTACCACCGTAGGTGCTGGCGTGATCACCGGGGCCAAAGACGTTGGCGGCGTCCCCGCGGGCCATCATGGCGCCGATCGGAACGCCACCACCCAAGGCCTTGGCGGAAGTGAAGATGTCCGGTTCAACCCCCAGGTTTTCGTATCCCCATAATCTTCCGGAGCGCCCCATGCCGACCTGGACTTCGTCGCACATCATAAGGGCACCAGTTTCGTCGCATATTTCTCGAATGGTACGGAAGAATTCCTCGTCTCCGGCAATAATACCACCTTCTCCCTGCAAAGCTTCCATCATAATGGCAGCCAATCCTTGTCCGGACTCTTGCACTTCCTGAACTGCTGCCCGGAGTTCGTCAACGCTGTTGTAGGTAATGTACTTGAAGCCTTGGACCATTTGTCCGTCGTACCCGAATCCCTTGTGGTACTTGGGCTGTGCCGTTGCGGTGAGTGCGGCGAGTGTGCGTCCGTGAAAAGAGTCTTTGGCCGTAATAATGACCGGCTTGGTAATTCCACGGTTACTGGCGTGTCGTCGTGCACATTTAATGGCAGCTTCGTTGGCTTCGGCTCCGCTGTTGCAGAAAAAGACCTTTTCGGCGACGGAGTTGTCGCAGAGCCAGTGCGCGAGGGCGGCCTGGGAGGGGATGAGGTAAAGATTGGAAACATGATGAACGGAGTTCATTTGCTGAACAATGGCGTTCGTGAGATAATCGTTGGCGTGTCCCAAAGCGCAGGTCGCAATACCGGCAACGCAATCGAGGTATTCTTTGCCGTCCGTGGTGTAGAGCTTGCAGCCTTTACCGTTCCGAATCGTCAACGGGTAGCGTCTGAGTCGCAATTGTATGGTAAATAAACGAGTGTACGAGACAGAAAGAGAGCAGGAATGAGAACACGGAGAGACTGCGTATCCACAGAACACATCAAATGAACACCGAAGATTCCGACCCGGTCTCCGACATAGCTTTCGCCTTACTCACCCATAGGTCTTTTGGACATTGAGATCGTAAAGGTCCGCCGTTTCCGAGGTCTTCATCATGTCGTCAATGGACTTGGGAGGAACCAACGACGAAGAAGTAATCTTTTCAATGGTTGCTGGCAGCGCAGAGATTGACCGAGACGCGGCAGCGACGGACGGGGACAACAGAAATGATTCGCCGGTTGATGCCGCCAACAGCACCAATACGGGAGCGCTCGTCATTGTGAATTTCATCGTATTCGTCGAGTGATTGCTGTGTGTTGTGGACTGTGAATAAAAGGGACGGCGTGATATCTATTTGTTCGAGAAACCGAATTTATGTTACAGTTCATCACTGTCAGTGGGATCGGAACGGAATCGAGAGAGTAGAGAAAGTGCAACGGACCTCTCCACGCGTGCTACTACAGCAGGCCAGACCGTTTGCAACTGCAGAATCTTCCGTCGCGAACACAGCCGGAAGATTGTGCAATTCCGTTCGGGCACCACGGAAGGGTGTTCTTCGATTCGGGTCTGCTATCACTTCCGGGTACTGCTAAGTCCAAGTGTCGATCGTAGGTCCGGTGTCAGGAATCGTCCGTTCGCACCAACGAGCTGCGGAACGACCATGTTTCCCTAACCCTATTCCCAATACCCAGTTCCAAATCCAAAATGATTCCAACGATCATCACGACGATGACAAGTTCTCCGGTTTCCTGTCGCCAAAATCAGTAAGACCCATAACACCAACAATACCAAAGTCTTACAGCAGCCGCAACAACAGAAACCACTTTGAAATGACAGTCCACGAAGTTACTTTGCACGTGTACCAGCTAGCGCCGGAAGGGCATGCGTTTTTTACGGGAGTTTTGCCGAGCCTCGGCCTGGGCGCGTACCATACGTGCATTGAGATTGATCAAAGTCGCTACACATTCGCACCGAAAGTAGGGATCGTGCGTTCCAGCGCACGTCACGAACACGCTCCCACCGGAGCTGTTTGGAAAGAAGCCATTGTCTTGGGATCCTGTCGACTCGAGCGAGGCAGAGTGGCACGCATTGTCCGCATACTGCAGGACCGATTCTTCGGTCAATTCGCGTATCATTTGGTACACCGCAACTGCAACCACTTTACCGAAACAATGGCAACCGCCTTGCTCTGTCACGACGAAATCATCCAATCGGCTCTTTCGGGAAACGCAGAAACCAACGACAATGCCTTGCGTCCCCTAGTTGGTGCGTTGCGCACGTTTCCTACCTACATCAATCGACTCGCCAATACGTCCGGTCACTTTGTGTCATACGAGGCCAATACAATCCCTTGCCAAGTAGGCCAGGAAGCTGCCCATGCCGTTGTTGCATCTCAAGACACGTCAGTCGAGAAAGCGTCCCGATCAGCCTCCACCCGGACGTCGGCCCTAGATACATCCGCGAATCGCACTGCCACTAAGAAAGTTCTGACCGATCGACAAAAAGCAGCATTGGCAAAAATCAGAAAAACACCAGCGTGAGATTATCTACGACGGAAAGGTCACCAAGTTTCAGGGATTTGGGTTAAAGGGCCCCGACTCGACCAACATCACTGGCAACGCTATCAACAGCACGGCCCGTTCCTTCTCCAACGATAATATGCATCAATCGAAGCCGCAGGCCGAAAGTTCCAGAATCTATTTCTTATCAATAGTTGTTACCGTACAAAGGCTTGTGGGCTAGTGATCAATCATGTCACGAGGTCGACCAAATAAGTGTGAAAAACCTGAATGAAGTGAAAGGGCCTGTCGGAAAAGTGGTGTCGATCAAATTGAGGTCAGCCAGGTTTTGTAGTCGAAGTAGCCGCTCACCAGGAAAGTTTTTAAACATCATTGCTATCGAAGAGGTCCTGTCAAGTTGCACAAGCGATTGTCTTCTAGACTACTTTACAGTTATTGAAGAGTACCCCAAGTGGAAGGAAGGTTACTGGATGCAAATTTATACCAGGGGAAGTGAGCACGGGGAAATCACAATGGACCCATCACGGTGAGCAGAATACAGAGTAAATGTTGTGCTTCTTCTTGGAGACTGCCTTTCTCTCCATTTCGCAAGTTGGTGCCTTTCATTGCTCTAAGCCACAATCTTGTGGACCAGACATCTCTGGTTCTTCCCAATGCCAGTAGCCGCTCTTTCCTTCGCATGGGTACTCTCAATTTGTATCCGAATTTCTGTCCTTTCTTACAGTTAATGCACAAGCTTCCTAGAATATATCCTAGTTGTATGTTACAAAAAGCGTAGAATATCTCGGCACTTGAGACTAGATCAGAGACTCCGGACGACTGCAACACATCTCCCCACTAACATGCTTAAAGGAGAATCAGCTGTTGGTATGTGTTTTGTAAAGCGCTCTTTTTATACACGCTTTCCGCAGCGGACGCCGAGGCAATGTATGTTCCCACAACTATAAAGCGGATTGACGGTGAATTTGGTATAGTCTATTGAAGCAATATAAAAAAATTTGGAGAGTTAAAGATAGCAAGACGGATAGCTACAATCAAGACCTTTATCATGTCCAAATTGATTGCTAACATCCCTCTTTTCCTGCTGCAGTTGTCGTCAAATTTGTGAGGGATTGGCTGTTCTACTCTGTCCCCTCCTTGCCTTAAACTGTCACGGCAGAGACAGGGGTACACCTATTTTCCAAAGTTATCTTTGATCTTTGATACATAGCAAGTACTTTTTTACCGTGTCAGAAGTCAGCGTCAGGGTCTGCGTTGATCGTTCTCAATGATCTGTGTGATACGCGAGATGGGGTATCTCAAAAGGAGAGATGACAGTGAACCGTTTGTGCCGGGTATTTGACAGAGAGTGACAAATTTGACAATGAACTCTTCGTCTCGAAAAAAGCTGTGATACCCATATATTGCAAAAGAAGGCTCGGTCGCCTGCTCATGACTCATGTCAGACGGGACAGTGTCACCCTGTTCTCATAGTCAAAGCCTGTCTACGTTTTCCTTCGCGAACATGGGAGGCTTTTGCACACAATTCAATAACAGTAGCATCCACTCTAGGTCAATATAAATCTATCCGTTTCCTTCCACTTCTTGCGCCATGACGCTCACGCGAATCCCCCTTATTGCGGAAATGTTACTCTTGCATTTGATGTGCATCGATTCCAGGCGCGTGTGCGCCTTTGCTCCAACCCCGTGGGGTGCCAGAGTGCGAACGGTCCGTCCCTGCTCGTGGCGGGTTGAGAAATTTGCTCCAATGGATACCACAACACGACAAGCAGCCGCCCACAGCAATTCCGATAGCGCCGAGGAGAGCAATGTAGAAAAGATCAACAACAAGACTAGTAAGAAGGAGAATGTGGACTTGCCGTTGTTTTCGCTCGATGCCGGCGCCTTGCCAGACGTAGGTACGAACCTTGGAATTGATCTGGGAAGTATGTTGGAGCCGCTGAGTGACCAGGAAGCCGCGGAACTCAAAGCCGCAGCCACGGAGGTCATCAACGACGGGGTCGCCAAGGGTATTGACGAAATCGCCCTGCTCCGAGCCAATTTACAGCGCGAACTGAAACGCCAGTCAGAGAGTCTGCAAGCGCAGGCAGACGCTCGCGCCAAAGTTGAGTCCGATCGGCTTCTGCGCAAGATCGACGCGCTCACGGACGCCTTCTTATCGAGCAACGAATTCGCCCGGACAACTACCAAGCGCGCGGCAGCGGCGGATCAATCCATGGAAGGAGAAGGATTGGAAGTGGGTGTGTGGGGCGTCCTGAACGGTGCCGCCGTGCCCACTTCTGGCAGCAACGTCTTGCTAGGTAGTATTCAGTCGGCCTTACAGAGCGGAGCACGAATCAAGGACGAGGAACCCGAATCTAAGGATGCGACGACTGAAAAGATTGCCGATTCGGAGAATCGCATCGTCGTAGTGGCGGACGAGTCCCAGGATGTGTTCGCCAAAAAACTGATTGCTCCCTTGACGGCATCGCTTACACAGCTCTTGCCGGGCATTGTGGTGGACGTTTACAAACCGACTGCGACGATTCCTTTGGGAGCGGACAATGCAAAAGTCGTTTTATTATTCCTGACGTCTCTCAGTGATCAGTCGTCGGTCAAGAACTTGTTGGACCGGTGTTTGCGCAAAATTCTGCGCGCCGATGGTGCCGTTGGTCGCCCTCCTACACAGATTGTCGCTCTTTCCACATTGGGAACGGAGCGCTTCGATAAAATGCCCTACAGTATGCAGAATCTCATGGGAGGTAAACTGAAGAAACGCCGCGAAATGGAAGAAAGCCTGATCAGCACTGTTCGCAACCGCGCTGTGGAACCCGCCTTAGATTATACCATTTGCAAACTCGGCGAGCTCACGGATATTGTTTCGGATGGGTTTGCCTTGAAATCAGGGGATGCCGTTGACGGGAACTTGGAGCTTGAGACAGCCGTATCCATCGTAACACAAGCTATCGCCATGCAACCGTTTGCTCGTAATGCTACCCTGTCCTGTGCCGGCAAGCTTGGTACCGCTTCCGCCGCCACTGCTGAAGAACAACTGACACAACAAGCCATCCTCGACGATTCCTTTTTGCAGCTCGACGGGCCCGAACTCTACCGCGTAGTTATACCAAGTTCCGATGTCGCCGTCGACTTCCCCGTACTCGTCGAATACGTGCGTGAGTGGGCTATGCTATTGGCCGAGACAGGTAAGGGCTTGACGACACCTATTCGGGCCCAGGTTCCACCCCCACCGTTGTCAAGGAGTCCACTGCCACCGACAGTCGCTGAACAAGCTACTGTGCAGCTCTTATTTATGCCGACCAACACTGGAAACAAATATTTGAGCAAGGAAGAAGAGCGGACTCGCGACAAGGCGAATTCGAATACCGTCAATACCCCTATGAAAATGACCACCAAGGAAGGTGGGATGGAAGTGGCCGTTGAAATTACCAAAGGCCTGACCGGGGCGTCCAGTCTGCGCATTCGTGCAAAGCGCTGCAATTACGTTGAGGGGGCCGTGCTCAAGGAGATCACCGAGAGCACGCTCGTCAATCGTCTCAAGGAAGGCGTAGCGGTATGGCAAAAACAGCACCAAACTACCTCATGAAGCCTTGGGGGAGAATAGACGGATGTTAAAAAACTTTAGCGGGGTTCGGTTTGTCCATCACCTGCAATAAACATTTCTAATCATTGGCAGACGGCAATGAAGCACTACACGGGTAACACAAACATCTTGCCATGGGCACCCACAGCCTCATTACGCTAGGCACTAAAAAGAGTATCCAACGTAGGCACTTAAATTTCGCTAACTACATGAACGGCTGCAACACAAAACCTTGCCAATCTTTGTGTGATTTGATGTCGACTCTATATTCGATGAAAGACCTAGTGCACGAAACAATAAATCACGATTGGACGCGCTTACGGTAGCGCACGGTGCAATCCCCTTTGGGTCCAACGACCATATCGTCGTAGCCGATATCGGGCATGCCTGGTTCGACTCGTTCTAGTTCGTACTCGCGCAAGAGTACGGAGATAATTGTTTTGACTTGTAAAAAGGCAAAGTTTTGTCCCATACAGGAATGTAGTCCCCCTCCAAAGCCCATGTATGCGTAGGGCTGCTTGTGTTCTTCCCGGGGTGCGGCGAAGCGATCCGGATCGTAGGTATCGGGGTCGGCAAAAGTCTCCTTCATTCGCATGGATACAGTGGGACTAACCACGACCATGTCGCCCTGCGGAATCACGTACGATTTCCCTTCCGACTGAATTTTAACATCACGTTCGGCTTTACGAAGGATCATGATAAAGGTGGGGCACATACGGAGGGCTTCCCGCATGCAATTGTGTAATAACTCCATGTTTTGCAAATCTTCGTACTCAATGGGTTTGTTGAGGTCTCCACCCAGGACCGTCTTTTGCTCGGCCAGTATACGGGAGACCAACGTTGGGTCGTTGGCGATGAATAAGCTGGTCCAGGTTGACGTGATACAGGACGTATGCTGTCCCGCAAACAAGAGGGCAATCAGCAGTCCGGTTACTTGGTCCATGGTAACGGCCGAGCCGTCTTTGTACTTAATGTCCATAAAGAGTGAGAGGATATCGGTACCGTCCGACCGTTCCGGATGCAGCTGTCGCTCTTCAATGACTTTGGTGAAGAGTCGCACCATTTCTTTGCGTGCCACGTCCCGTTTGCGATGGGCTTGGGAAGGGGCCGTTGGCCAAAATACCGTGAGCGGCGTCAGACCGTGATCCAAATCATGGTATAGCTCCTGGACTTCTTTGAAGATGTGAGTTCGGACGTCTTCACCGTGCAGACAGCGTGATGCGGTGAGAATGGTAAGTTCCGACAGGGCCTTGAGTAGATCAATCTGTCCCGCGTCACCCCAATTCTTGATGTAGGCCCGGGTCTCTTGTTCAATTTTGGGAATGTAGGCCTTGAGGCGTGCGGTGCGGAGTCCGTTGGCCATGGTTTGGAACTGCACTTGTCGGTTTTTTTTGGAAGCGTCGTAGACGACATCGTTTCCAAAGACGGGACGGGTAAAGTCGTAGACTTCGGACTGCGAGAGAACATCGTCGTTGGCTTTGAAAAAGATCTCCTGGGCTTCCGGGCCAATGAGGAAGGTCAAGCGTTTGTGGAAGATCTGTGTGGGAGCGACCAATGACCAATCAGTGGTGAGGCATAGGGACAGATTTGGCCACGTTCGTTTGCGGTGCGCTTGACGGCGAGTGCGTTACAGTTGAATCGGATTCAGTGGGACGGGAAAGACCGCGACCGGCGATACAAAAGCCAAGACCAAGCAATGTGGAATCTTTGCCAAAAGGACAACTCGATACACACACACACATATCGAGTAAACACACGCAATCCGTAGATACGTACGGGAATGGTAAAGACCTTGCCGTGATCTTTCAAGCAGCGCTGCATCATGAAATGGGGGGAACGGAAGAACTCCACAATGTGTCCAATGACGGGAATGGGCACCAAGGGGGAAGACGTTACGACGGGCGGTGCATGCTTCCCGCCGGTGCGAGGTCGCAGCAAGAAGAACCACAACGCCGTCAGGCCCGTAACTACCACAAGTGCCACAATCATGATGGAGGAGTCGTTCGCTTTTCGGATTTGAGAACGAGATGAAAGCAACGACAATGACGGCGGCAACCGACGTGCTGGGCACTCAATGAAGCGGTGTGTGAGCGTGAGACTAGTGTGGAGAGAGTGAGGGTGACGGAACGGTCCACGCCGAATCTGTTCTTGTGTTTCGTCACTTTTTCCATCATTGGCGGGCGATCTACCCGTCACGCGGGTTCGGGTACGGAGGTGTTGGTTCGGATTCGTCGGCTTGGTTTGTTTGGTACGGTCGGATAAGTCAACTCACTGGCATGGGACGAGACTACCGGTAACCGGAAAGGAACCGGAAAGCCAACGTGTTGCCAACCTGCGGTCTGGAGGCGTCGGGATGGCTCTGACGCACGGCTCGCTTCCGTGACTCATTCCTGATCGTCGTACTTACGTCTTCCGTCCGTCAGCGGTCGGTCCAACAACACATTGCACAATTCCGGCAGCTTGCCCAAGGATCTGCCTTTCCCCAAAAGCTGTTCCTCCGTACTCGTGTCCTATCGTGTCGTGGCGTGGCGTGTCACGCGTAGAATCGATTGTACGACACACGCGTGAACGGCCCCTCGCCTCGCCTCGCCCCGACCCCTTCACACACCGCCACCCGATCTTTTGGCACTCGACCCATAATCGATCGGTCCACTTTCCGCACATCTGCCACAACGACCGTTTGGAACTGTCTACCATTTAGAGTAAAAGCATGGTACCACAAAGAATACTCTTGGCTGTTGCAGGTATGTTCACGCATAGAGTATCCGCACATGGAGCTAGGTAGTTAGTCAAATTGTTCGTTCGTTCGTTCGGTAACGAGACAGCCGTCACACGCCTCGCGATCGTTTGGGATCCCTCTGTCGCTTGACGATGGCGTGTGCTATTCCCAGCGTATCACACAATTGATAGATTGGCAGTATTGAGGTTGTTAGAGAACGAACGATTTCCCCGCGGATCACGTCGCAGTTCATCACCACAACCCATCATGGTGGTGACTCACCTTCATGCTGCGTACCGTTTGCTTGATGGAATGAGCTCAGTACCCTTTAATCGACGATTTCGTACGATGGCTACCGTGCTACCGGAACGCGCACGGATGTTTTTGACCGTCAAGCGTTCGTACGTTTGTCAATAGGAAGGGAAAAACATCTCGTCGTCATCCAATCGGCCTTTGGAAAATGCGTCGATAGGTCAAATACTTCTCCCCTGGTCCCACGAAAGTGAAACGGTGATCGTTTCTAGTCCTTTCACAGTCAAGCAATTTGTCGATCGTTCTCTGCGTTGCTCTTTTGGTCTCTTCTCGATTTACGCGCACATAGAATGCACACGCAACTCCCGCTCACACTGATGCGTCTCTTCTCCTCGTCCCGTCTCTTGACGATTGCAGTCTTGGTATGTACACGGCATGACACACATGGCTTTACTGCATCCGCGCGTCCGCGCCGAAGTGCGGCCTTTGCTCTGCCCACTTTGTCGTCAATGGCTACCGCCGACGAGTCCTGGTATTCAACTCTAGAAACACCGCCACAAGCCTGGAATCAGCAATCACTGTCACCCACCGAACGCTACAACAACGAAGGCGACGAAACAAAAGAATTCACAGGTAGTCGAGAAGACGCAGCCGCCACTGCTACGGCACTTTTGGAAAAGGAAGCGCAGCAACAAAATCCTACCAAACTTCGAGCTCGGGTGCAAGAAACCGGCTACGACTCGATTCGCTCTTATATAAAAACAATGTGCAACCACGAACTGCTAAACAAGAACGAAGAGATTATTCTCGGACGCGAAGTTCAGGTCCTTATTCAGTACGAAGCGACGCGGGAACAACTCGAGGCTGAACTCTTGCGGCCTCCCACCTATCAGGAGTGGGCGACCAAAATACAACCCGATATGATGGTTCCTGATCTAAAGAAGCAAATTCGTCGCTCGCTTCGCGCCAAGGCTGCCCTGACGGAATCAAATATTCGACTCGTGGTATCCATTGCGAAACGCTACCAACACCGGGGACTGTCCTTTCAGGATCTGGCGCAGGAGGGAATTTTGGGATTGACGCGTGCTTGTGAAAAATTCGACCCGGAACGGGGATTCAGGTTCTCGACCTACGCCTCGTGGTGGATCAAGCAGTCCATTATGCGAGCTATTGCCGATCAGGGGCGAACGATTCGTCTACCCGTGCACATTCACGACCAAATCAACGCTCTGAGGAAAGTGGAACGCGAACTTAAAGCCGAACTGGGACGAGACGCCCGTTTGGAAGAAATCACGGAAAAGTCCACCTTGACGGCGGAGAAGATTGAATTTCTGAACCGTGTGTCACAGCAAGACGTATCCATGGAACAGGAACTCCGGACGTCAAAATCCAAGGGATCCAGTGCCGGGCTCGGTGGCCCTGACGGTGGCTTGACTCTCGGAGACGTCATGGGCGATCCCGAAGCCCAACCTGCCGAAGAAGCCTCCTACCAAATGCTCAAAGACGATATTTCTCGATTAATATGTACATTGAACAGTCGCGAACAAGCCGTCATCCGCATGCGTTTTGGACTAGATGATGGAAAGGCCAAGACATTGGAGGAGATTGGACGCCGCTTTTCCGTGACTCGAGAACGGATACGACAGATCGAATCTCGGGCGTTGCACAAGCTCCGCCAACCATATCGCAACCACGCGGTCAAGTGTTATGTCAAGGATTATTCGTAAGAATCGTTGGTTACGCACATTGCTGCGGCTACTGTGGATATTAGAACTTTTAACATACCAGACTATCAAGCATCTGTATTGTTGGATGGTTTAATACACTGGTAGGTTCAGTAGAATAGAGAATGGAAAAGGTGACAATGTGAGAGCTCTTGAGCGAACGATATGATGTAAATAGGCTGTCAGTCGGAGTACCAAAATCTGTTGGCGGTTATAGGTCACATAACCTTCCATCTCGCTTCGAAAACGCATAAATCACCAAACCATCATTTTTGCCTGACTATATTTCTACACCATGTTGTAGACTATACCATAGTGTAGAGTGAGTCGTATAATGCTCTAGCTCTGCAGCTCTCTGCAAAGGACGCGTGGCCGACTGTATTAGAACACCTACTCAACAAAATTTGCTGAGGCGACCCAAATCAGTAGAGTTACAGTACGTTTCTCATACATAGCAAAAAAGGCAGGTTTATTACACGCAATGCAAGAGCAGTTAGAACAATACTTAATCGGATCGGTGAAAATCCCGTATTTGCTTAGAACAAAGGTACAGCCGGGTAATGGAAGGTTTCCAGCAAGGAGGAGTTCAAAGCGACTCTAGCAAAGTTTATATCGTCCTGTGTGAGGCCACGAAGTTTCTGAAAGCCGGGTCCATATTGTGCAAGAGCCGTTGCAAAATCAGAGGACCGTCCGTGTTTCTTGGCTTGTGTCATCTTATGACGAAAAGGCTTCTGAGTGGCGTTCATGCCAATACAGTCGTTCAAAATTTCTAGCAATCGAGGACCATGAAAGAGTATATCTTCAAATCGCACGACCAGATGCGGAAAGTCGACATCATTCCAATCCTGATAAAACGTTGTCCATACACTAGCAAGCGAATCGTAATGCTCTACAGGAATGGGGACCGTGTTTGTCACTTGGTTAAGACCGACCTTGGTCTCTGCCGTTTTCTTTCCTCGAAAGCGGGGCTTCAGTTTATCGTGAGCATTGGGAATCAAAATCGGGCAGTGACTAAAATTGTTTGGCTTTATCCATTCAACGCCGTAACTCCTTTTGCACATAGACTTCATCCACCGGAACGGTTCCCGCACCATCACTACTGGCATAACTTGTCGGTAGTCAACTTTCGATCTTGGCGGAAATTTATTGGTCTTGCGAAACCGTACTGGTAGATGCTTCCCCCACGGTACTTCATGTTGAAAGTTTCCCCCCAATTCTTCCACGTTGAGCTCTAATAGAGCTGCCATAGCGTTAGTTCCAGAATTGAACAGTCCAGCCACACGTAGCATTGGATGAGAATTGTTGGAGATGCTCTCTCGGTAGGCCTCGCAAGTGTCGAGGCCGTGGACAACCGGTCCGTCTCCGTAGTTTTCGACAATATTCTGCCATACTGGGAGTAACGCACAATCAATTTGCGATATGTTTTTCCCACCATTAAGCAAAATCTCTAGGATCTTCTTTTTGTCCAAGCACGCCTTGTCGTGGTAAGCCGGAACGCTGGAATCTTTTTCTCCATACGGCAGCCCAAGGCTTTTCACCTCCGCGAAAATCCCGGACCGACCTGCGAGACACAGCCGTTTCCATTGTAGGCACGCTAAGAAACACAAGGCAATCAGCGCAACGTACATGCGACTTTTATTTGCTAGCCTTTGCATTGCGCATCATGACAAGAGACAAACGCGTAGCCCTTCGGCTGTTTTGTGAGAGGTCCTCTAAAAGTCATTTACTGTAAGTTTGTGGATAGGTCACAATTGACGGTACACGAGATAAATGAACAATGACATAATGACCCATCTTCTTTCAATTTAGTGTGTTGACTGTGACCGCGAATGTGACATGGATTTTGGCCGGATTTACGTTAGTCACGAATAGCTTAAACGGATCACTGTCAGCCGACCGTGTACAAGGAGAGGCAGACCATTCTAAATTAGTAATCCACTCTAGTGCCGTCAGCGTAGTCCAGCAGGGGTATCGAAAGAAGCTGTGACCATCAAGATTTTAAAGGATACGGCTTCCATGCAAACGAGCCTCTCTGACGAGAAAGTAACGATCCTGTTAGAGGTGCAAGTTTCCACGCGATCTACAGAGGACAGCAACAGGTCTATTCTCCGTAGATTGTGTTTATGATGGCTCCTGTTCTAGACCGTGTCTTGATGCTGTAACGTCGGACAGTTCCAGCAATCCGATGTTTCTCCTACAGAAGCCGAAACGCTGGTAGAGTAATACGACCAAGACGCTGACCGTGGGCCAGTATACTGTATTACGTCAGCATCATCATCCGTTTCGTAAGGTCTGCGAAATTCGGGATAAATGATCCAAGCAACCCACAGAATTCCTCCGGTCGTACAGTATACCGCTCCTAGAATCGTTTCCCAAATACCACCGAGAGCCCAACAGAATGATGCGGTTCCTAGAAGATAAATTGCTTTTCCAACCGGGTGGTATATCAATCCAAAATTGTCGCGCAACGGCTTGTCGATGGACGGTACCTTCCAGATGTTCATGCATTCCACCAATAAGAGTGTCAACGCAAAACAAACGAGAAACCCGCTCAGCACAGCCTTGGTCCACTGCACCATGATTACTTTAAGAAGCCAAGTCGATGCCAGCATGACGATTGTCAGGGACGCGGCAATCATATTTGCCAATCGCAGCTGTTCCAGAAGTTCGTGAAGCGCCAAGCCAAAAAGAGCGTAGTCGTAAGAATTGGTTTCACCGGTATTAGGTCGAATTGACACGTCTCCGCGAAACCCGTACGAATAGCTCCAATCTGCAGGTACGTCACTGTCTTGAAAGTTTTGAATTGTGGGTAACGCAGCTTGTCGTGAATGTTCATGGGGGTGGCTACCGTGCTGGTAACTATTTGGTAGAAGCAGCGGGTCGTGCTCTGATACCGGTTCATTTCTGCCTTCTGTATACAGCGGCGGCGGATCTGCCGGAGGCTGGGCTTTAGGCTGCAGTCGACTACTAACAACCTCTCCCCCGCTCTCTTGACCGGGTGATTGGCCAAAAGCCATGGATTCGAGAACTTCACGTGGCGAAATCATGCGTTGCAGATGGCCTTTGTGTTAATGATGCGCACATACCCTGCAGCCCCGTACGCATCGACTTTTCTTCCCGATTCTTTTCCGTAGTTCCCGTCTCTATCTATGGAGGAAGCAGGTACAACAGTTGAACCAGTATTTGTGGTAATCTCTAGTAGCTCTATTGGCTAGTATGAGAGAGTCCGCCAATATCTCCAAGGTAACACCAACAGAATATGTCCAGGAGTTGCACCTCGACCGGTTTTACGAAGCGTTCGTCGACGGTGGGTTTGCCGACACAGGGTTCGCATATTGCCTTTTCCTTCTGGAGTCATATTTTCGGATTCATTCACGTCCATCTTGAATTCGGGAACGTCAGGTCCGGGTTTCGTGTTCCTGAGTCAGAAATTTTGGATAAGACAACCGGTACCGCGTGGGACGGTTTTCATCGGATTGCGACACGAGTTGTACAGTTTGAATGTAGAGTATGGTAGTTTGAGCCAGACAACATATTCGACCACGTTTTCTTCTCTATTTGAAAGGTTCTGAACGCCCGTCACAAAATGGCGTGTGCTCACCTGTTGTCCTAAGCTGCGAGCCTACAGTTGCCAATGAAACCAAACCTTGTGCCGTTTTTTATCATCGACAAGCCATTACAAAAGCTAACGAGTTAGAGCTTTGAAGACGACACAATGAAGCTTCATATCGCACCACCTCTTATTATCTCGGCCTACGTGTTTTCTGTATCCATTTTCCACAACACTGTTAATGCCTTTTCGTTGCGCATACCGAGTACCCACAGGACTGTTTTCCTTCCGCAAGTGACGTTGAATGCCAAAAGATGGATGGTAGCAACGGGGGTAGAAACAAACGCTGCTGTGGCAACTCCAGAAAATGACGAAATCCATCCTCGACGGGATTGGACTCACGACGAGCCGCCCAAGTTGAGCGAAGTGAAGCGCATGCTTCCCCAAGAAGCCTTCCACATTGATACAGCAACGTCACTTTTTTATTTTGCGGTGGATTTTATCGCTGTAGCATCCACTATGGGATTTCTGAACTCCGTCGTCTCATCCGATATCTACCTTTCCTTCCCTATCTGGGGCAAGTTCTTGGCTGTAGCCCCTTTACAGATTTTGACCGGTTTTGCGATGTGGTGCATGTGGTGTATCGGCCACGATGCCGGTCACACTACTGTATCCAAAGACCGGCGGTTCGGCGCTCTTATTAATAGGGTAGTTGGCGAAGTGGCGCATTCCGCGATTTGCTTAACGCCTTTCGTTCCCTGGGCCAAGTCTCATCTGAAGCATCACATGGGACACAACCACTTGACGCGTGACTACTCGCATCAATGGTTTATCCGAGAAGAACGAGAGTCGCTACATCCACTTATTCAACTGAGTCATGCGACGCGAAATTTACAGTTACCGATACTTTACCTCGTTTATCTCTTATTTGGGGTTCCCGATGGAGGACACGTCGTTTTTTACGGACGCATGTGGGAGCAGTCTACCGCGAAGGAAAAGGCCGATGCCGCGGTGTCCGTTATCGTATCCCTTGTCACGGCCGGTTCTCTGTGGATCAATATGGGTTTGGCAAATTTCTTCGTTGTTTGCATGGTCCCGTGGTTGGTCCTGTCATTTTGGCTCTTCATGGTCACCTATCTACAGCACCACTCCGACGATGGTTTACTCTATACGGACGAGACCTGGAGCTTTGAACGGGGCGCCTTTCAAACTGTTGATCGTGATTATGGAACGTGGATCAATCGCATGTCACATCACATGATGGATGGGCA
The DNA here is from genome assembly GCF_000150955.2 of Phaeodactylum tricornutum CCAP 1055/1. Classification (NCBI taxonomy): domain Eukaryota; phylum Bacillariophyta; class Bacillariophyceae; order Surirellales; family Neidiaceae; genus Phaeodactylum; species Phaeodactylum tricornutum. The sequence goes on from NC_011699.1 coordinate 192,818, forward strand.
TTTGGTCCATCACCTGTTTTTCACTCGGGTTCCGCATTACAGGCTCGAAGAAGCGACGAAATCCTTATATGCAGTCATGGCTGCGCGAGGGCAGTCACACCTGATTAAAACGATTGATACGCCCGACTTTACGCAGGAGATTGCCAAACAATTCGACAAAAACTGGTTCTTTGTCAACGAAAATCAGATTGTACGCAAGTAATTCATAAAGTTCTTACTCTTAGTCCTTTCCACACAAAAAGAGGCCGACGCTGTCCCTAATGGGTCGGGCAGACAACGGTTTCTCCAATGAGCCATGGTGCAAAAGTCTCGGTTGATAGCGTCGACTTTTCCATGGCCTCCACAAGCTTGACCCGAGGCTCCAAGTAGTGTTCGCTCGTCAATTGGAACGTACCCCAATGAATCGGCAGACCTTTCCGTGCCCGCACAGCTTCCATCATGAGCACTGCTTCTTCCGGATCGGTGTGCTGAGGCTTCATAAAGCTTCGAGGCTCGTAAGCTCCGATAGGAATCATGGCCACATCGAAGGGTCCATATCGCTCGCCAATCTCCCATAGACCTTCAAACCAACCCGTGTCGCCAGGGAAAAGCACCTTGGTGGTGTCTTCACAAACCAAACTATATCCGCACCACAAAGTCTGATCCCGATCCCAGCCATGGCGGGATGTCCAGTGCTGCATGGGTACGGGTGTCACCTCAAGCTTCTTACCGCTATTTGTAACGATTGTACAAGGCTCGTGCCAGTCCAGTTCGTAAATCTCGTGTCGATCGATCCCAGACACGTTGGACTCAAACCACTGCTTCAAACCCAAGGGTACGACGAAGGTCAGAGAAAACTCCGACAAGTTAGCCAAATCTTGCATTGTGTTGTAGTCCAAATGGTCATAGTGATTGTGGCTGAGTAAAACAGTGTCAAGTCGGACATGCTTGAGAAGCTCGCGGATATTGCACGGAGTAGGGCGGTAACGCTTCGGGCCAGCCCATTGCACCGCACTGCAGCGCTCGCTAAAGACTGGACCCGTTAGAATATTGAGACCCTGTGCTTGGATGAGACATGAGGCATGTCCCAGCCATGTTACTTGCAGCGGCTCGGGAGATTGCAAAGCGGGCCACTCCATGTTCAGCACTGGAAAATCTTCATCGAGCTGTGACTGCAAGGGAAGCCTCGGAAGGGAAGAACCGTGGGTGGTCAAGAACTTGAGTACCGCCGTTACGCTGTGCTTCCTCCAAGTAGACCAAGAGTTACGCTCTTGAACACGGGCCGCGATGCGATCATGAAGCAACATTGTGCTGGGTGACGTGTTGGCATCGACGGCACTAGCAGCGGTGCCGTTGGACGACATGCTTCGGGGGGAAGGAGAAAGGATGCGTGCAGATATCTTTTCCAGCCATTCATACTCCGAAGAAATCCAGGATAAGCTTCGCTCGTACAATTGATTATAAGGAACATCGGTATGATCGCGTTCTACTTGGCGAAGTGCAACGAACTGTTTTGTACTCGTTCCTCTTTCGTAGACCGACGCGAAAAGCGAAGAGGAAATTCGTTATTTGGGATGAGGGGGGGTGAAAATTATGCTATTTGGGAAGAAACAAACGAATTCTAAGTGTTTTTATTTTAAGTCTTACTTAATGAAAGAACAACAATCATATACTAAGTATAGCCATTAGGATTCAATCTAGCAGTTCCCCCATGAATTTTCAATTCTCAACCAAGCAGCCTACTATTTTTTTTCTAGAACGCACAACGCGAAGAACAACACTAGTCTGAGGTATTGGGTAGCGGCGACGAAAAGGAGAAAGTGCGGAAAGCAACACAAGGCATCGAGAGTAAGGGGGATCAGCATGAATTCATCCTGTTACAGAGTGGAATTGTTGGGCTATCCCGTCACAACGGCTTTCACTTGCAAGCCGCCGAAGAGATTTCGGACAATAAATTGTGGCTGCCACCAATAGGGTTAAAGCAATTTCAGTATCTCTTCGAAGGCCGGACGCGAAGTTTCCCTGCTTCTATCCAGGATTACCAAGTGCATCTCTGTTCATGTGTGGTGTACTGAAAGCCGGAGGAAGTGGAGGGGTTGGTGGTTAGTTGTTTTGGATACATTGCTGCAGACCTAGTATTGCTTGTTAGACATGCAAAGCTACCACGGCTATTTCAAGACGTGACAGAGAAGCATGAATCTGTTGGCTTGACAATACATCCGCTAAACAGTACCACAAAAGAAGTTGTCACTTCAGCCTTGCAAGAAGCATCACTTGCTGTCAGCTCCACCAAACAGATCTTGGAAGGTGGTGCCAAAACACTATTGTGTCAAGCTATTGTTTGGCGGCTTTATTCAAGACACTGTGCACATAAATGTTTGGGTCTGACAACACCACATATTATCCTTCTACACAGCCCTTCATGGTGGCACCAAGACTTCCTTGGCAAGATAAACAGCTAAAGCTTTGTGGCATTCTTATTGCTCGCACCTGCCGGCATGTACATGTTGTTGTACATTGGCAAAGCTGAAGCAATTGTTTGACAAACATTTGCTTTGACCCAATTGGCAGCAGCCATGTGTGTAATTATTTGACAAAATTGACACACTTTTGAGAGTGGGCGGTGTTGCTGGGCATAGTATGTCACGTGTGGGTTGTCTACAGATACAATAGTTTTGATTACCTTCTTGAACAAAGTGGATGGTGTAGATGGTGAATCAAGAGATAGCATTCTTGTGCTGGGTGTAATAAATTGGCCTTGGACTTTGGATGTTGCATTGCTGCGGCCGGGGCGTTTTGATAGGATCATTTTACGTCCCAACTCTTTTGTTTTTGAAGGCCAACAACGTGTTGAGAATGGATAGAGAAAGGGCTTGTGTTACAATATACAACAATATACAACAATGTACACCGCATGGACAGAAGCGCTGTTAGGAACAGAGCCTGGTAAACAGAAGAGGGTGCTATTACAAACAACCGACAATACACCTAAGGGACGTAGGGACTGTAAAACTCTACTTGTTGGCAATGCTCCCCTTGGGTTAGGCAGCGGATACAAGGACCTATGCGCAAAACTAGCAGTATGGATCAAAGAACTTATAAAACAATGATTGAAGAATTAGTGCTATAAACTAGTTCTTGCAGCTCCTCCAATTTGCCAAGATACAACAAAACCTGAGGAACAAACTCAAATGTACACAAATATCTTCCTTCCGAAATAGTATCCTTATACCATGACGCACGCTCACATATACTTATAGTGGAACCGGAAATACCTTTCATTACATGCATGCCGCGGGAAATGGAGCGCATCCATTTACATCCATTAGTCAGGCAATAAGTATTGTCAGTCCCACTCCGTTGCCACCATCAGAGCATGACATGTTCAGTTGCGTTCTCTCCAACACACAATACATCATTGTATCTAGGGGCTTCATGCAATAAGACCAGGTTAACTTCCATACAACTCACTTCTCCCTTATGAACACTCCAACTGCCAATCACTGTGTTGACGCCTAGGGGACGGACATCACTAGGAGACATGTTGCATGGTACTATACCAAGACAGCTTGTACCTGCAAGGGAATTTCTGGAAATCTGACATGTGCCAAGATTGTAAATGCCTGTCAGGAAGCCGCCTTGGATGTGTTTTGAAACAATAAGGAAAGCAGAAATGCCAACAGCTGTTTGGCCTTTAAAGTACTTGGATCTATGATCCGCTTTGCAAGCTGTCCAGCCCCTTTGTTGATTCCCACCATTATATTTGAATTTGATTGTTTTGAAGCAGATTGTAATCTGGTGTAAACCCTCCAATTGGGACCTGCTCCATATTCTGCCAACAGCCAACAGATTTTGACGTGCCTGGCAATCACCACAGCTTGCAACAACAGGAAAGTATTCAAAGAGACACCAATGCCAAGAGCAACACAAGTCAAACAGACACTTGCAACCAAAATTGGTATAGTCCATGTGTGGTCTTTTGTCCTTTTGTCCTCCTCTTGCCATGGGCTTGATTACCATGTCACTCTCTCCTAAAGAGAGGAGTATAAAAGGCATTGAATGTTGGAAAGATCTCTTTAGTTGCTAGCTTCATGGTAGATGTGTTTCTTACTTTTGTTGGTTGGAATGTAACAATTTCCATTGGTGAATGCTGTCTGTGAGGTCCTCACCATTGGAGGCAACTGACTGTGAAGGGATGACCATATGAAACCATATGAAAACAATGGTATTGTGATCTAGCATAGGATATGGGGTTGTTCTTAACTAGAACTTTTACTGACAAAGTATTTCCCGTGAGAATAAAAATACTTAAAATTTGTGTATTTTTTCCCAAATAGCGTAAATTTCACCCCTGCTCATTTCCATAATAGCGTAACATGCTTTTCCCAAAAAGCGAATTTCCTCAAAAGCGAAATTTCTTCAACTGGTAATTTGCGGCGAAGGAAGAGACGAAGAAGTGGCAGTGAGAATCCAGTGGTTTCAGTGAGCTGACGAAATGGTGTGGTCGTATTTGGTACCTGTCTTATATATTTCAGTGACCAAAAGTCCCCATTCAAATTCCCAGTCTACTATTAAACAGCACTTTCATGTTACTTATTAACAAATTTAGGTGACAGAAGTGGAGAGGCTTTTCCTATGTATACGAATTCATGTTTCGTCATACTTGGACAACTCTTCCTTATGACCCAAGCGACGGATGAACCTAACCAAGAAACCCAAGTGTCGCGGTATATTAATCAAGGTCAATATGTGAAAGGAGCCTGAATCAAGAAGGGTTCACAAAAGCAGCATTTACATTTCAAAAAGGGATAGAATGAATCTCTCTACACAGAATTACGTGAGATTGGCAAGAACTCCAATTCTAACATTGAATCTCACCACATTCATTTTCATACGTCAAGCCCCACGGATTTAGTATGGTTTCCATCAAGCAGGAAACAGTGTAGATTATACGCGCAATGTAAACTATAATCTAGTGATTGAATGCACTTGAACGTTAGATTGTCGTAAACGCCCTAGTAAGTGGTGCAATACTACTGCTAAAGCAACATTTCACTGTTAATTTGCCACGTTTGGCATAGCAATAAGAGAGACGATAAAATCAGATCACATACCATTTTGCTTCCGAGACCAACATCTATCAGTGAACAATGCACAACGAAACAAGGGTATGCATCAGCCAGGTCACAGAAATGGCACAATATGCCGCCAACAACAAAAATGCGCTGGACCAACTAAGAGTAGTAGTGCTTGGAATTCAAGGTGGGTACATTTATGTAAAGATCAATCCATGCTGTTAGTAGTAAATACCAAACCTTGATATTAACATTGAATTGCACAGAGTCATGACGCCAGAGCATGCCGTGTCCTCGGATGGATCCATTTTCGCGCACGTAAACTTTCATTTCATTTACAAATGAGTCAATATAAGCGGCGCTCTACAATAGCCTTTTCCTTCTCTTTCCAGGAAAGATTGAACGCATTGTCGTGGTCCTCATTGGAAACAGTCTTCCTGCTAGCAGAAGGAGAGCGCTTCCAGAGATCACGTGCTGCGTCATCATGCTGTGAAAGTGATCCTTCAAGATTGACGTCATCTACCTTGTCTTCCACAGTTGCCTCCAAGAAAGTTGCTCCTCCCTGGACCTTTGCGTCTATCAACCGTACAGCTGGCTTGCAGACTTCTCTTCTCTGTAGAATAGCACGCTGTTTCTCGTTCCAAGACATGTTGAACGCCGACTCATAGTCTGCTTTAGCTGCCATTTTCTTGATCTTTATTGGAGTTCGAGAGGCAATTTCATGAGCACTAAACGAGCCGTCGCTTACAGCGGTCATTTGATTACGTTCCCCGTTCTTCTTTATGTCACTGTCATCTTGATGAGAAAGACCCTCCAATGACGCTTCACCATCGAACATTTTCGCAACACTGGAAGGCGAATCGTCGCATGGTGGCCTCGAAAACTCTTCTTCCTCCAAGTCCACTACATCAAGAGTGGTCTCACTGATGGTGTCCTGCTTGTCTTCTTGCTTCTCTGTAACCTCTAATTTGTCATTGTCGGTTACTTTGTGTAGTGTATCGGGCTCGTCGAAAGTTTCGTCGCCATCTATCACCACTATTTCACCACATGTCGCTTCTGTCAACTTTACCTCGTCGTTGGATTGGGAACATATTAAGCCGGACTGAGAGGAATCAATTCGCTTGGGAATCGATGTCTTCTCCACGGGCACAGTTTGTGGCAATTTGGCTGGTTTCTTTTTCATGTCCTGTACTTCTTTGGCCTCACCAAAATTATTTGTTGAGTTTTGTTGAAGCCAAGGCTGCGCAGCAAATTCATTCAGATCTTTATGGAAAGCCTTCATTCTGTCAAGAACTTCTTGCGGAACAGGACGCTCGTCCATGTCAGTTTTTGGTTTCCTTTTGATTTGAACAAATTCCTTCTTATTGCGCTCCTCCCATTCTTCCCAAGTAAGCTCTTCCTCCGCTTCCGACTCTGTGAAAGAATACACCGATATTTCGTCTTCTGGCTCCAGGGCAGTTTTGGAATGAAAGCAGTCATTGACGGGCTCCGTTGCACTTTCTGTTTCGGCTACACATGCCGGGCTCTCGATGGCTTTATCAGCTTGCGCCAAAGGCGGCGAGAAGGCATGACATGATACGCCTTCTGATGTTTCTACAGACCCTTTCGGTGATTTCTTTGACGGTGATGATTCTCGAAGGCATGTGACAGCTTTTTGCTTTTCCGCCCAAGACAGGGCAAGGCCGCTTTCGCTGTAGTAATTCACCATCACCCCCGTTCAAACAGTCCTTTTTGATTGTTTTGGTCTTTAACTTGTAGACGAAATTTTTGGGCCGACACGAAAGGATTCACAGTAAGGAAGACACAAAAAAGTTTCAGCCGACACCAGGCAAAATGACTATTCTGCAATGGTCATCCAAAAGGTCATCGACATTTGACTGTGAACAGAAAATGAAAAAAATACCGAATAATTATGGAAAGGGGACGTCGTTTCTTATGCTAAATAAACAGTATTGTGAATAATATCGAATTTGATAGAATTTAATGGATAAGGGTTACACTTAATGGAAAGGCTAAAACTTTTCTATAGACAACGACGATAGGTCCTTGTGAATCTTCCCCAACGGATTTGTGTAATATTCCATTGTTTTCGACATTCGACCATTGTCAATTCATGTCAAAGAACTAGAAAACCCCTACGTCAAGCATTCATGTGGGGTTGTTATCCCTACTCCCTCACTCTGTCTATCGGACAAATCTATAGATTAATGTTATATGCCTTTGATCACCTACAAAAGTATGTAGGATCCTTTGAATCCTTAGGCACAATTTTAGCCTGTTATCGTAGCAGGTTCCTGGTATGAAACTGCGGCGATAACGGGCTCTAGAATTAATTTTTGTAAAACGATCTTAGCGATTGCACTGTGGGGCCACGGCCGACACGTATCGGTGACGCCCACAGATTCACTCTACTTTTTGTATTCTTTTACAGTTCATTCACTCGAAATTGAGGAAATTCACTAAAGGGGATGGGAAAAGGTGAAAAACTCCCAAAAGGGGACAGAATGTGTACAGTCTAAGAAGCATCATTTGGCGCTCGTATATCAGTAAGTATTCAAACTATTTAGACAAAACTCCAAAAATTTCTGTGCTTCCAATATATTTGTAGCCTTTTGGTCCAGTACCGGGCAGGACTGAATCTTGTTGGTTGCAACTTTTTAATGCGTCTCTGCAGCACTGTCTCGTCAATCTCCAGACGGGTCTTTCTTTCCTAGGCAGAGGAAAACCATACTTAGAGGTGGGCCTAATCATTCCTCTCTAAAGGAATTGTACAAAGACATCTAAGGAGATATTAATCTATGGGGACAAAACAGTTGGAGCATCTCTATGATGAATTGTCTCGCTTGTATGTGGCATTGCGGATTGCACAGCGCAAAACTGCAAAGCCTGGAAACAATTACAGGGATCCGCAGGCTATATTACCGTTATCTTGCGCTATTTTAGGAAATGTGGTGGAGGGCCGGGGCAAATGCCACACGCGGGCAAGGCGTACGCAGCCGTCTTGGCCCTGGGTATTCTTGCAACAGACAGTGAAGATAGCAATGACACAAGCACAGAGGAACATGCAGTATCCGAATCAGCCATGATGCTTTTGAAACAGATCCGCCTACCAATGTATGGCTGGATGCTGTTGTTGCAAGAACAGGACGGCTCGTATCCATCAGAATCCGTTTTATACGAAACGTATCCCGTCTGCAATCTACGAATTGACCGTGTGCGGACAATGCTAAGGCACTGGCAAACACACCCAATCATACCAGACCTGTTGTAGAAAGTCAAATTCTCAAAATTCAGGACAACATCAACAATCCTAACGGCGCCAGCAAGTTGCTCATCAAGGAATACGTCATATCTCCCTTGCCCACATCCAAAACTATGTTGGTACATTCGCAAACACCAAAACTCACAAAGTTCAAGACAACAAGGCACTCTACCAGCACACAAAACAATGACGAAAATCGATCTATACGAAAGTAAATGGACGGTTGGAGGCAAACCATTGGGAGTTGCAATGCTCAAGGTAATCATTCAACAGGCAAATGTTGATACAAAGGCAATAACAATGCATATGCGTACAAAGCTAAGCAACACAATGTTACACTTTTCAATGAGTACATTTTGAGCATCTCCACGCTCTGACAGTTTGCGGTAAGCAAACGCTCAATTACTTCCCACTCTTTTAAAAGGATACAAAGAAGCCAAGAGACGCAATTTTTGGAATACATCCGCAAGAAGAAAGCCAAATTTGAGGAGTGAACAGCTTTTTATGGAGCCGGAAATTCTCATGTTGCAAGCATCTATTAAGTATCAAATGTTGGTGGAGAAAGGAGAATGGGATGCCACATCCAAAAGCAAAGCAAGTATTCTTGTCACAATATACTACCAAAGTACATTGTGTGGACAGAATGCTCTTAGGAGCAGATTCTGGTAAACAGGAGTGGGTCTTATTCCAAACAACCTGCAATACATTTAAGAGACTTAGGGACTGTGAAACTCTACTTGCTGGCAATGCTCCCCTTGGGTATGGCAGCAGATACAAGGACCTGTGTGTAAAAAGCAGTGTGGATTCAAGAACTTTTAAATCAATGATTGAAGAATCAGTGCTTTGAACTAGTTCTTGTTGTTCCCAGGATTTGCCATGATACAACAAAACCTGAGGAGCAAACTCAACTGTAACCAAAGATCTTTCTCTTGCCATTGTACCCTTATACCATATTACATGCTCACATATACTTATAGTGGAACCGGAAATACCCTTCATATCACATGTGGCAATGAAAATAGAGCGCATCCATTTACATCCATTAGCTAGGTGACAAGTATCAACTGTCCCACTCCGTTGTCACTGTCAGAAAACAACTGGCTTAGTTGCATTCTCTCCAAAGTCCAATAAATCATTATACGTAGGGATACCTTCCATGCAATTCCCTCCATCCTTGTAAACACTCTAACTACTATCCACCATGTTGACACCTAATGTACAGGCATGCTTGGAAGACATGTTGCATGGTACTATACTGTGACAATTCTAGCTCTAACAACCCAAGTCAAGGAACTCCAGGCAAAGATGTCAGAGAAATCTAAGTCTTAAGCTAAGGGAGACTCAAAAGAGAAGAAGAAGAAAGGAAAGAAATCCATTAAACCAAAAATTGATAAGTACACTTCACTCAAGAAGCCAAGCATGTTGGAACCGCACACAAAGACTTTTGACAGAGACAAGATTAACTGTAAGTTCTGTACTAATCACCATTGACATGGTCAACTGTCCTAGTAGTGCGTGGAGGAAATGGTCAATTTCTGTCAAGACAAACAATTGATTTGCAGTTTTGCTGGACGCTAGCGAAGCATTTGGAACAAAGTCAGCTGTGTACAGGGGTATCTAATTGCTGTTTGAATCCAAGCAAAAGGGTGGCGGATGGGAAAGATTGTTGAGAAAAAGGTGGTCTGTTGCGCAAGCGTTCCGCCAACGTTGGATGATTGTGTCGAGAAGTTGGTTGACAATTCACAAAAGCATGGTTTCGGTCCGGCCCTTCTACACTTCCGTCACCGAAAAGACTATCTACCTTTTGCATTTGAAATTGTTGGCGCTGTCTTGAGGTATCCGGACTGCTTGTAGTTGGAACGGAAGTTCCGACCAAAAGCTGAGCTACCGCAATCTTGCGGTGCAAAATCAATCAATGGAACATATGTCCGCAGTCCAGTTGGAAATCACTTAAGGAGACAAGGAATGTCGGTTCACAAACGGAACGCTCAAATCCCACTAACTGTGAATGTTGTGCTTTTGCTTACAGTCAGTAAAAAACCAAATGCTTACTTAACACTTGAAGTTCAAGTTAGCGTCCTTCTTTCCGTTCTCAAGAGATTCAAATTATCGGCTGCTGGTTTCGTGTCGAAAAGAGGCTGTTTTCGCCCCTGTTCCTTTGAAGGGCAAACGTTAGGAGTTACAACACAATAGAGGGCGGCAGCATCCTTGCCAACCTCAGAACAGTCAACATTAATTTCGACCGTTTCGAAAATTACAGGCGGCATGAATCACGCCATGGCCAATGAGGGCTGCTGTCCAGCCCAAAATTCTACACATCGCACCGGCTTTCATCAAAACATATGGGTGCCATCCAAGCATCTTTCTTACAGCAAGCGAAGGAAACAAGCAACCTTGTTACGACATTTTTCGAGCAGTGGACCAATCGAAATGATGTCGATTTGACGTTCACTCGTTTTTGCCTTGCATGAACCGCAAGCAATGATGGTCACTCACGGTGTCTGGAGTTATGGTATTTTGATTCCGGCAAGCTGACCACCAACTTTGTTCCTGCCCAAGGCTTGGGCATTCACCAGAATTATTCTCAGCAGATGTGCATGGAACTTGAACCATTTTTTGTCCAGCCCAAAAGTAGATACCAAATTATGCTGATGATCTTTCCCTTCCTAGACGTGCCGGGTGAGCTAGATGCTCTCCCACCATTGGTGGACAGTTTCTAACTCTTGGGAAGTGGCAACAAGGCGGCGGCTTTATCATCTACAGGAATCATATCCCTATTGGAATCCTTTTGGGGCCAGCATGTATGTTGGACAGCCTTGGTAAAGCCAACAAAATTGGACAGCTGTGCAGTGCAAGAGTGAGGAGAGAGGACATGTCCAATGCCGTCTCCCACAAGGTTGCCGGTGATAAACCAGTTGGACCAAACACAAACATCAACTGTAGTAGATCTGCAACAATGCCACTTCCAACCAGCAACATACCGTCAGGAACGACTTCAGCATCTGGAATAGTGGGACATTGTGTTTTGTTGGTGGTATTGATGTTTTTCTAACTGTTAGTCAAATGAGGTAACAATTCTTTTGTCACAGCAATATACCCGGTCTAGACAACACAGGCCACATAACTTACAGCCAATGGTTGGCAATGTGCAAATATGAGATGGTCTAGGGAGTATATCATAAGTATGAGAGCAGACTGTATATATATGGAAATATAGCATTGGACTAGAATCAAACAAAAGCAGAGAAAATGAACAAAACTGACAACATCATTGTTCATGGCAACAACTTAGTTTTGTGCGCAAACAGCCATTGGCAGCTTGGCCAATACACACTTCTGACTGTAAATTGCTTAGATTGTACGCACCGTGGCAATATGAGTCAGGCTGCAGAGCAGAGGACAGCGCCACAGTGACTATCATTTGCAAAACTCACCAGGGAAGCACTAAACTTTCATCAAATTGAGAGTTACCATAAGCAAAACATGAGATGTGAGTCATAATGGAAGTAAACCTCACTACTGTGTCTGCATGTACTGTAAGGAGATGGTCTAAAGGTATGTTTGGATGAATTTGTTTCACAGTCAATTGCCTATTCAAGCCTCAAATCTTGTGTGTGCCACTTTATTCCAGTGTGTTTACTTTGTGGCCAAACCTAACGCTCTCCTCTCCTTCAGAGAAAAAGGTGCATAGACACATGCAATGCACAACTTCTGTAATGGTAAGGACTGCTGCACTGCATCACCAAGTACTCACTTTCCTACATGAGTTTGAGTCCTATGAATTAACCTATGAGCTGGCAGACGTTGACACATTACATCATTGCTGCACAGCTTAAAAGCTTGAAGCAGAAGAAACAGCTCAACATCACCAAACAAGAACAAGGTAGGGGCGGATATTGTTTCCTGCTCAAGCCCAAGTCATATGCAGCAATCTACTAGCTAGAAAACATAGACACATTGCAAAATTGCTGCACCACCATACATCAATAACCAGAAGCAGAAGTATGCACAACATGCGCAAAGCAGTGAACATCACCAAAAACAGAAACTAAAGAAAAGCGGACTTGGTTCTTGCTTGGACCTCATATTAACAGATGCAAGAAGTATGCACATCATTTGCGCAGAATTGAACATCACCAAAGAAAAAGCGGACTTGGTTCTTGCTTGGGCCTAACATTATTTGTGAGTTCACCAAAATGTCCGCAATTAAGTTAGCAGATGATTTATATCCATGCAGCATTTCTCTCCTCACATCACAGTCAATGACATATCTGCATATGTCTGCCCGTTTGCCATCCTTTTTGCCCTGCGGCTGATGTCCTCTTCAAATATTGTTCGAGTCGCATCCTAGCAAATTGCCTCAGGCTACGCAGGTTTTCATTTTTCTCACCTCCGCAAGCAAAAAGATTGTTCCGCAAAACAGCAAACATGAAAGGAGACAACAATAGCTGCATGTGAGTTGAATAGCTCCATGCTGTGTAGAGATCTACTCTTTTGCCCCTGTAAGACTAACTTGTCCATGTTGCTTTTCCTGTTTGAAGTTCTCCCTTTCCCTATGTAAGTTATCTTTGCTGTTTTCCAAGATGCATTGACATTGCCTTTTAAATTACAAGAAGCATTTGCGCCCAGAAGTGATGCCAATCTAGTAGCTTACTTTCTTCTTCCTTAACAGGGCCCTTGGACCTTAGGCTTGGCTTTCTTTGCGACAATATTTGCATCCGTCGCTGCTTTCGGATGCGACTTCCTGGAAATACAACTTGACCAAATCAAAGTGGAAGTAAATCGGTTATTGTTGAAGTCGTGAAGGATGCTGAGGGCACCAAGACCACAACTACCACCGCTACAGACTCAAAAGGGAATAAGATTGTTGACAAGACGGTTGAAACAATGAATAACTCTCACAGCGAAGAAAGCAAATCATAAAAGATCCATAAGATGCAAGAGGATAGGAACAAGCACAGCTGAGGTGTGTGGGAATGTAGTTCTTACAAAGAACATGTGACTAGCATTGGCCATGAAATTTCATATACAGTAACAAGTTTAGTGCCCCTTGGCTAGATACCTAGATGAGACATTAATAATGCATAAATGACCATGAGAGCAGCTAGCAATTACTTAGTGAACGGAAAAAGTATATCAAAGCTTAGCACACTAAGTTGACATTTAAGACTCTGCATCACCCCTCTAAACTCAATCAGCTTACCGTAATTGACGCAACTTTGTACAAGCAAATGTACATCAATATCCGGGTAAAATACAAAGTTATGTCTTTTACAACCGGAATCTTCTTATATTTTTGAAATGAGGAAAACCGCTATTTCGGCCTCTGCGACATGAAAAAATCGCTATTTCGGCAAAATCTGAGAATTTCTAAGTACTTTAGATTGAGCGCGAAAGGGCGTTTAAGTAAAATAAGCAATTAGAAAATAATCCAATGCTTGGTGAATGCTCTGTATATGATATAGTGGAGGTATCGCGTTGGCATGGATGAGCTGCTTCCAACCCTTCAAGCTTCGATCAGTCTAGAGAGGACAGCAGTTGACTGTGAACACTTTACCCCACGCATACAGAGAAGAATCTGTAGCCCAGGAATTTTGAACAACGAATACACGTTAAGTGTGGATACACCACCAGTCTTTTGAATGAACGCCACTCTGCAAATGTCTCTTCTTTCAGTAGCCGCAACTGACAGTGCACTCGGGTAGAGTACGTAGACTGACGGGACGGACGACCTTGCAGTCAATGAAGATGGAAAACGGTCGGGACGTGAATAGGGAAGAAAACTTACTTTTGGCTTTTGAAACAGATCTTGTTACACAAGAATAAAAAGTTGCCTTCGACGCTTAGAAAGGGATCGGAAGACTATAGCACAACGCCACTTACGACGGCTGTTCCCAAGCAACAAAATTGTGCAGCAGCAGCGTTCGAGAATGAATTTGGTGGACCTACTGAGGCTGCAGCTGGAAAGCAGGTGACAATCACAAATTGAAAGAGAAGGTGGCGTCAGAGGTGAACGTATCGAGGAATTTATGGATATGATATCAAATACTCGGTTTGACGGTCTCTCCCAGCTGGCGTCGGACTCACTGTTGGTCTTTGCCAGCGCCGTGGCGGCTTGGACGCTTCGAGAAAGTTTAATTGTGTTTGTGTTTGGTAAGAGTGGATGAGAAGACAAGTGTGGAGTGAGCGGTGATGGGGGTTGGACGGCAAAGGTGCCGTTGCTCCACTAAGGATTGGTAAAGATGGTGCAAAGTTGTAATTCCAGAACAATACGGCAAACGGAGGAAATAAATTCCATAGGCAAAGTTTCTGAACTTGCCAACGCGAAGACTGGTGACGTCTGCATTGGAATATTACAAATGCCGGCCATAGGGAGTGTGAAATTGCTGGGGTGGTGCTGTAGGACTGGAGTTTGCCATAGGTACCAAGGCCACTCGGAACCAATAGCTCCATTCACAACAGTGACCGAAAAATTTGGGGGATATGATGGTTGCCGCGCTTGTGGGAGGGTTGAAGGATACGGATGACTAGTTCCAGTTTGGGCGGGAGTAGAGGACTTTTTCCAGAGACACTGGAGCCTGGACGGCAGTCACCATAGGGGTTGATGGGGGAATTGCCAAGACGTGCAGAGTGGATGGTGACGGATGATTCGCCAAGTCTGCTACGCGCACAATGGGACTAGGCGTCACAGTCACTTGTACAACGTTATTGGACGGAGATGTTGCCGGTTGGTTTGCGTGTGGTGTCGGGGGCTCATTTCCATTGGGTGTTGCACTAATAGGGGAGCCGTTGCGCGAGTAGGAACAGACAATTGATCAGAAAAGGGTGAATGCATTGTTGTTCCCGGGGGCAGGGGGCACTGCCTTGGCAGTTGCTGCTGCAATGGCGGCGTCATTTTCCCGGGCACGCGCTGCTTCTTTGCGACGTTGCTTTTCGAGTCTTTGGCGTTGCCTTTCTGCTTTGATGCGTTGCGCTTGCAGCAGCTTGGCACATCACAGTTTCTCAATTTCCTTTTGAGTTTGGATTGGTGCAAAGTCGGAATGGGAGCAGTGGAGTTGGGCGACGTCGGGTAGAGCTTTCTACAATTTTTCTGGGAATGCCAAGGGTTGAGACTCCAGCAGGGTTCTATACGACAATTTATTGGCTGCAAGCTCAATCCAAGTCCCCAGATTGGGACTTTTGACTGGAAAGAGTTTTGTGGAGTCCGTCCCGGGCTCATGGGTTGGAAGCAGCTCATCCATGCCAGCGCGATACCTCCGCTATATTATATACAGAGCATACACCAAGCATTTGATTATTTTCTAATTGCTAATTTTACTAAAGAGCCGTTTCGCGCTCAATCAAAAGTACTTAGAAATTTTTAGATTTGGCCGAAATAGCGATTTTTTCATGTCGCAGAGGCCGAAATAGCGGTTTTCCTCTTTCGAAATCGTACCTCATTTGAGACTACAATCAAATACCGTAATTGACGGAACTTTGTACAAGCAAATGTACATCAATATCCGGGTAAAAATACAAAGTTGTGTCTTTTATAACCGGGTTCTTCTCAGTTATTTTGAAATTGTCCATCATTGGAGACCACAATCAAATAGTCAATTGTCGACAATGACAGAGAAGAGTGCATTTATAGTCTAGATCAACTGACATTATGCCTTGTCGCAAGTACAGTAACTGAGAGAAGGTGGCACTTGTTTTTAAAGTGCAGTCACTTGTGGAAGAGGGTTGTTAAAAGGGTAGAGTATGCAGAAACCTTGGTTTGCCATTATCGCAAGTCCAATGATGGGAGAACAATGCGGAGGCGCTTGAGAAAGCAAACCCCAAAAATTTTCCCCTTAATCAAGGCTAAAACCATTCCTTGATCCATTAGAAGATGACCTTTTGATGTGGCTTTTGGATCTGCAACGCAAAGGCAAATGACAGCATCCAATTGTAGAACAGCACCACAGACAGTGTGCTCTTCACACGACTTTCCATGGCTAGATTCTTCAATGCCGACAATTTCTACCACAACGCCACTTGGATAGAATGCCATGTTGCCAAGTGTATTGGTTTATGAGGAATAAAACAACTCTTGGTTGAGAGTTTCAATGTTCAAAGCTCAAGTAGGGCATACAAAATGAGAAACACATTTGCTTCGATGAACAAGGTAAAACTGGCTTACTGTTAATGTTCGCTATAATTGTAACCCTTAACCCTATTTTGCATTTCAACATCAAAATCCAACTTTAAAATGAAAGTATACATAGCGGGTTTATTGTAGCATTAGAAGCAATGGTATCGTTTTGAAGCTGCAAATGAGACGAATCCAGGCGTGGGGTTAGTTTTAAGCCTGACTTTGATTTGGTGTGTCTCATAGCAAATGTACATAAATTTTTGGAAAAGATACAAAGTTCCGTCAACTGTGGTATCTCATACCACTGTTCCTCCATGATCTGGTGACACACTTTCTTAAAAATTGAATTGCGTTTACGCCATGGCATTGGCGGAGCACTTTGTGCAAATTTTGTGCCTCTTTGGCAGCCAAATACAAGATAGTATTCTGCCATCTGTTTAAATTGGAGTTTTTGCCTCCACTGCTTCTACAAAGTCTCATTTGAAATCAATCAATCTTGGATTCACATTACAAGCCTAGTGCCTAGTGAGACTAGCATCAACCCCGGACGACAATCCAGAAATGATTGGAAGAAGAAGGAGAAGTGATACCTATGTCTCTGAGGGGGGCAGCATGAACTGGTAAAGCAAAATATGTAACCAGCCGCAAAAGTTCCGTCAGGAATGGCCACCATTGTTTCAAGCTGCAGTACTAAGTAAAAAAGGCGGCATTGTTGGAGAAGATAGCGGCGCTGATCAACAAGAGTGTTGAATGCTATTGCGAATCTATGTAATGAGTCCAATTGTGATGGACTTTGCTGCGTCACTCAAATAAGACGCTACTGCGTCCATTGTCTTGAAGCAGTACCAAATGGTACAAATTGTCATTGTTGTTGATGGCAATGATAACACACATGGTCCGGTTCCTCGCGTACGTACATAGCATTGGGTCACACGCCATCAATGGTTGGGAGTTGTCCAGGCGGCACGACACCAGGGCGCCATTCAAAAGAGATATGCCAACACAAGAACTACCCACACAAAATGGGCTTCACCAGTAGAGAAACCGGAATCGACCACCATTGCAAAGCCCAACTGCTTGGGATTACATGGTTGTCTGCTCAGCTTGCTGTTGCATTCCAGTTTCTCTTGTCAAGTGACAAGTTTGATGATCCACCAAGGAACCTACAAGCCAAACATCACTGGCAATATTGCCCTTGGTCAGTAACAAGCGGATTGATAAGTTGCGAACCGTATCCAGCACGGTAAACACTTTGCGAGTCAGGGCTCGCCCCAGAGTAATTTCGTATGGGCCTGGAAAGAAAGTAACACGTCCACCTTTGCTTCCAGACAGCCTGCAGTGGTTATCCAGAGGTCCTGGTGTCACGGAACGAGATCAAAAAGTTGCCAGTTCAAAACACAGAACAGATATCCGGTGATTACCCCTAAGCCCCGTAGCATTGGGACAGGCACTGCTCCGGCTGCTAAAGAAGAGGGCAGAGCTGTGGGGGCGCTGCCTGGCGGTAATGATTTGATGGCATCAAAATTCCAACGGGGACCAATCTGACCACAACCTTCTGGTCCAAGCTGTGAATTGTACAACGGAGAAGCATCATGGTGAGGCATTTCATTATAAACAGTCCGAGAAAACAACGGTCTGAAAATACTAGCCAGTCTACCGCGTTCCAGTCGACGTACATCGGTTCGTCCAGGACACACGTGCTCATCGCCTGCATTATTAGGTGGTCCATTCCCGCACTGTATGTCATTGTACACCGGTCGTCCTTCAATACCGGGACCCGGTCCAAGTAACTCGCAAGCTTGACGGATCGTCATCCATCCCTGCGGTGTTTCGACTAGCACGTCCGCAATGTCGTGATCAAACGTTGTCGCACAATAGCACTTGTTGCCAAAGGAATAGCTGTCGGCCCACGATCTTCCATTCGGCGTCACACCACCCACAACGTCGATCACCGCAACGATATCGGGATGAATGTCCTCAGGCAACGATGGAAGTCGTGGGGGGCCGTCCGCAAGGTTTGCATTATCAAAATTCCATTTGGGTCCTATTTGACCACAACCTGTTTCCCCAATCTGAGGAAGAGCGAATCAGTACAAAGCTTGCCGTTGAGATATATTTGTTTCTACTAGTGGACAGCGCTCGGCTTTTTCCTCGCAATCACTTACATCGGTTCGTCCCGGACAAAGGAATTCGTTTTCATCAGCGTTTGGGGGGCCGTTACCGCATTGGATATCATTGTAAAGGGGTTGTCCTAGTCTTCCTGGTCCTGTTCCTAGCAGATCGCACACTTCCTGCGTCGTCAGCCACCCTAATGGCGTTTCTACGACAAAGTTCCCAATGGCGCTATCCAACGAAGGAAGGCAGTAGCAATTCTCGCCGTCCGAATAACTGCTTGCCCAAAGTGGTGTCGGTCGTACACCTCCAGCAACATCAACAACGGCAACTACGTCAGGGTGAACATCTTCTTGAGCAACGGCCACGAGCAGAATGAGACTCCAAGTCGTCAACCACGCTGTTGTTCGTTCAAGCAAATGTTGCTTCATTGTGCTGAAATAATGGGGATATACAGATACGGTAACTTCAGTCCCACGAAAAATGTGAATGCCTCTGAATTATCAAGGTATATCCCGCGACTCACAGTCACGAGTTACATTTTTGACCCCAACTGCCCAAAACCTATTTTCCTCATGGCAGACTCTCGAAAGAAGACTTCACCACTCCCTCGCATGACTAACCTGATATAACTGTTTGGGTAACATTAAATATTATTCCTTGCGGGAGTGTGCCTTGAACCGGTGGTCAAGTCCCCTCAATTGGTATTGAATGCGAGATCGTCGTATTCGCAGTCTGCGAACGACCAACAAGGGCAACCAAGTTGGTACACTGGTGTTAGAATTGTGTGTGTAGCACAAGAGACACTTCGGCATGTCACCAGATGACGCAGACGGTGCGTGTGTCATCCGTCGCTACTTTCCTTTGTCTGTGCAACTATGGAAGCCACTCGTTGGTTCTAGTAACATGTAAAGGATAACTACTCTAAGAAATACTGCGGGAGCTCTTTTCCCACTTCTGGTTGGTAATCACCGATTGGAAAAGAGCATCTTGTAGGGCACTAACAGGCCAACGATTGTTCTAGGCATAGCATACTTTTATAACTGGGGGAGTCCGGGACAATTTTTTCGGCACATTCGGCGCTGTTGCTGCCCCACGTTGACGGGATGGACTCCAGTTCCGTTTGTTGTTTAATCCGACGGAATCGACTAATCACAACGTGCCGCTTACGGAAGGTACACGCCGCCCACACGGTGCGAGACCACCACCACAACCGCAGCAGCAATCACAATCATTACAGCACTTCCTCCTGGCCACCGGACGACAAAGTCGAATCCGTCCGTTATTCTTTGTCTGAATGTGCGTTTGCTATCCCAGCGAGTGAGTGGTCTCGAGTCGTTTCTCTTTTTCAATGATTGATATCGACGGTGACAACGACAATTTCGATAGTACTAGAAGTAGACAAGAACCCAAGGACAACTCTTGCATGGTGTTTGCACAATCCCTGGGTACCTGGAAAGCATGCTGAACGGGAGCAATTGCTGTGACAAGAAATGGGAAGGGACACTCAACTTTTGGCAGCAACAAATTGGCTTACGGGCAGAGTTTTGTGCTTTTATGACCACAGGGCCATTTAAACGGACTACAATATCACAGTCAATCCAAGTGTTGTCAAAGTGCTGTGCAAGTCAATAACAGAGGCCCATGTCCATGCTTGTCATTTTGCTACCCACCTGTCCAACATATTGACTTCCCAGTGACCATCAACCAGGGGTGAGACTTGGCAATACTTGGCCGGATTTTTCCTTCATAATAACTTTGTGAAGGTGTGCCTTCATAAAAATGATCCTAATTGCTACGGCAGACAGAGCTTGTGTTGGCAAAAGCCATCAAACAACTCTTGCTCTTGGGAAACAAACACAAGGCCAACCTAGGAATGGAATTGCCATAAAAGTCTAGCACTAGGTTAAATGTATTCTTGATGATAAGGATCGATTTTTAAAATCTCCACTCTTTTTGTTGACTCTAGGTCACATAGAAATTAGACATACAGATGTGAGTCAACTTCCTTCCAAACTCTTGTTCTTATGGTGGTGTTTAAACCTATTTTGTAATTTTATTTTTCACACAATCAACTTGCTCATTCTTGTTCCACATGTATTTGTATCTGCACTTCACTCGCTTTATCATCACACATAGTCTTGCTTTCCTAAACACATAATTCTCATCACTTGAATACACATAGTTTTGGTGCCACGTCAGAGAGACGCTCGTCCAGTGCAATTCGTTCGTCCTGGAGCCCCAAACCCTACCCGGTCATGACTCGATTGCCCGCTCCTGACTCCGCTACCGCCACAAACTTGTTCGCGCCAAAAGTCACGCTATTCCAATTGTTCGCTTCGGGAGTGGTCTGCGCGATCCAGGTTTCGCCGTCCGAACTGGTCATGATGCGACTGTCGGAACCAGACGCGAATGATGCCACGGCAACGAACGTGTTGCCACCAAACGTCACACTCGACCAACCAGCGGATGGCGGCGTATTGGTCGGACTTGTCCAGGTTATGCCATCCATACTCGTCATGACTTGGTTGACGCCATCAGCAGAGACTGCGACAAACTTTCCGTTGCCGTACGTGACGCTGCTCCATCGATAGTCGGCCGCAGCGGTACGACTCATCCAATTCTCCCCGTCGGTACTCGTCATGACACGATTGGCGCCACTAGAAGAGACTGCGACAAAGATTCCGTTGCCGTACGCGACACCCTGCCATTCATTGTTGGCCGCACTGGTATGACTCGCCCAAGTCATGCCATCCGAACTGACCATGACTTTTTGGCCGCCACCTTCGGGTACGGCGACAAACAATTCGTTGCCGTAGGTGACTCCACGCCAAGCTTGGGAGGGCACATTGGTTGCAACGGTCCAAACCATGCCGTCCGTACTGTACATGACGGAACCCGAGCCCACTGCGACAAACATTCCCTTTCCAAAAGTGACGCTCCGCCAAGCGTCGGATGGTACCATGTTCGGAAGAGTCCAATTCTCCCCGTCGGGACTGGTCATGACCTGCTTGTTGCCATCAATCGACACGGCGACAAACATATTATTCCCGTAGGCGACTCCATGCCATGGATTGTCGGCCGCACTCATTCGGGTTTCCCATTCGGTTCCAGTGGGGGGCGCGACCGAGGGCATCAAAGATGGCATTGATGAAGGCATCGAGGACAAAGACGGAACAGCAGAAGGAATCGAGGTCGGCATCGAGGACAAAGACGGAACCGCAGAAGGAATCGAGGTTGGCATTGAGGACGGAACCAAAGTTGGAACTTCAGTTGGAGACTGAGTAGGCGTCAAAGTTGGAACTTCAGTTGGAGACTGAGTAGGCGTCAAAGTTGGAACTTCAGTTGGAGACTGAGTAGGGGTCAAAATGGGGTCATTGACTGGTTTTCCGGACGGAGCGCCGGTAGCCTTTGTAGTCGGAGCAGGAGTCGGAGGATCGGTAGGAGTCTTCCTCTGTCGATTTTTGCTCATCTTGCGTTTTCGGTTGACATTCATCCTCATAGGCACTCTATTTGGTATGGTCATCATCCGTTTTCGGTTGACAGTCATCATCATACCCGCTAAGGCTCTCGCCCTCTCCTGGTCGTCCAAGTAGTCCAAATGACCACCCTTTCCATTGGACTGAACTTCACCACGAACCGCCGCCGAGGCCATTTGTGCCAAGGAAGTCGCAAGGACTGCAAGGAACGCAGAGGTGATATTCATGAGAGAAATGGTTGAGAAGATTGGATATGAGCAAAAGGCTTGGGAGGCTAGGATCGTCACTCGGAGAATGTGTTGACCGGACCAACTGAAATTATGGGACAACGTAGGGAAGGAGAAATGGAAAAAATTGGTATAATTTCACAGGAACCAGTACAGTATGCCATCCTTGCTTCGCTAAAGTAGTGTATCTTGATTCCGGCGAGGTTCAATTATAGTTACATAGGCTGTGAGGAACTCACTGGTTGTGGTCAACTGAATGCGGGATCGCTAAGGCTCTTTCTTACATAGAAGGAAAATTTGCAGGCAGGGATAATTACCATTTTGGGCGAAAAATGCATAGAAACTATCGTAAGTATGCTTGTTTGTGCTTCAGTTACTTTGTTGGTGCACTTTTTCAATAAAGTTAGCAGGAAACTGAAAACCTCCATGCAGGCCTGCATGATTGTATACCATAAACTCACTATGAATCTTTACAACCCTGCTAAAGCTTCCAGCAGATATTCTCACTTACGTGAAAGCAATGTTGGGAAGACCTTCACTTCCCGGTAAAGGCTCCACATATTGCTGACAATCTGAAGAAAACAAATTTGACTTGATAGTTTATTTACCCTTACCGGTATATTTGCTATAAGTGGAAACCAAATAGGTGGCTAGCAGTCATATCAGACTTAGCAAGTATCCTCACTTACGTGAAAGCAATGTTGGGAAAACCTTCCCTTCCCGGTAAAGGCTGCACTTTTCGTGATAATGTAAAGAAAACGGTTTTAATTGGATGGTTTATTTACCCTTACCGGTATTTTTGCTATAAGTGGAAACCACATAGGTGGCTAGCAGTCATATCAGACTTAGCAAGTATCCTCACTTACGTGAAAGCAATGTTAGAAAGACCTTCACTTCCCGGTAGAAAACTGCAACGATAACCGACTAGAATCGTACTAGCTAGAATAGCACAAAAAGATCACTAGCTAGTGTAGCTACGAAACAGAGCAAAACACAAATTATACCATTGTCTGCCTGTAGAAAACCCCTACGTCAAGCGGTACATGAGGGGTTCATATCCCTAAGTCTATCTGACAAGCCTATAATCTTATGTTTTTACGCCTTTGGTCTTCTACGAAAGTATGCGGGACCCTTTCGGTTCCTTAGATGATTCTAGTGTCTATTCTACTTCTGTGCTCACCTGAGGACTGGTCCTCAGGTGAGGTCACTTTTCAGACCTATGGTAATATACAAAGAAATCATTATGAAAGAAAGTTACCGCTACCGTTGTCTTCAGCATGCTCTAAAACGTCTTGGGGTAAAGTAGCAAGCTTTAATATCAAAAAGTGACAGAGAAATGACCGTCAACGGAAACTTCATGGATTTTTTTTCAAATTTTTTTGGCGGGTAAAATGGCTTGTCTGGACGTCAATGAAATGGTCATTACATCCCCAATACTTGGTTTGAGTCATATAAGTTAGGCTTGGTGCATTGTCAGACATGCCAGTGAGGGATCCTAGGCTTGAAATTGGAGGGAAGGTGACGGCAAAGGCTTGTCATGTTGTGCATCTGAGCGAGTGTGCACGGAGATATGGCACCAACAAACACACCAAGCGACTTGTTGGAACGGTTGTAGATGTCATGACCACCCCTGTATCCCTTTCAACCGGGCGTACCTCTACTTTGATAACAGCAGCTTATGATTTTGGAGAGGATTTGTTCAAGGAAAACACACTGAACATTCGGAGTGTAAAGGCATTTGTACTGCCAGAAATGTCCTTAATTGAGGAAGTAGCAGCAGAGGCTTTGCGGGCAGCAGAAGCAGACTTTGACGCCGGAAACTTGATGGAAGAAATGGTCGAAGCCCCAGTAGCCGAAATGGTTGATCCCCTGGCTGGCACAGAGCCCGATACCTTGGTCGACACAGAGCCCGATACCCCGGTTGACACAGAGCCTGATAGCCCTAAGGGGAGGGAGATCCCAGAGTAGTATAATCATACAATACTGTATAGAATTTATCCAAAAACTACGCCTAAGTAATTACTCAGGGATCTGTCCTTGCTTCTAAGTAATTACTCAGGGATCAGTACCGGACCTCCTAGTAATTACTCAGGGATCTGTCTTCGCTTCGCAACCTTATTCGATTGTCTGTTCCAATAGAACTCGGTACCCGATGAACTCCTATCAGTTTGTCTGAGCCTCCCGTTTCTGTCTCCCCGCTTCAGTAGAGTTCAATTGACCGAACTCTACGATCCGCCTCCAACGCTTGGAAATTCGCAGCTTCAGTCAGTGTCACAGGTTGCGTTTCCATGAAAGATTTTTTCCTTGTACAGTAAACGTGTTTGGGGTTTTCGTTCTGTCATGCTGTAGAGCACTGCCATGGACTTATCTCCGAGCATTACGTAATTCATCTGGAAGAGTCCTGGCAACTCCAAGAATCCGCCACGGAGAATGGCTTGATGCAAATGGAACAGTGATTGTCCGCTTTGAGGAGTCCTGGCGTATGTACCTTGCGCAGTGAGAAGACCGCACTGGATTGGAAAGTTGCTTGGCACAAAATGAATGTTTAACGCGAAATCCAGGAGCAGATAGAAGTGGTGCAGAGGGGGCAAGAGATCCATCAAGAATGTTTTGATAGTGTTTCAATAATGTTTGGAACAAGTCTGGGAGAAAGCCTCACGCAAACGGCGGGCGCCGACCGGCAAAAGCAAACGCGGCTCGAATGCTCCAACGCTGTCATGAAAACGCACGTCCAGAGGCTGGAACAAATGCTATGGCAAAAATTGGCTGTGTTGTAGGGTATAATTTAGCATTTTGTTTCGTATTCTGATTATTTTTAGTATCTTTAAGCTGTTCAAAACATACACTTGTTGCATTTTGTTGTCTATTTTACATTCTATTTGGTAATATTATTCCAAACCCACACATTACCTGCATCTGCAACTTCCTCTGCTACCCCATCACAAGTAGGGAAAGGGAAAGCATCATGCTTGACAGATAACAGCATGCTTGGGCTATTATAGCCAAGAAAGGTTGCCTCCTGTCATGGATGAAGTGATCCAATATGACTGCTTTCTTGCCAACACCAACTTAGACTTAGGTCAAATCAAAAACTGGCATGCCCTTTGCAAGCATAAAGGATACTTGTCCAGAGTACCCGACTTTTTGATTTGTAGGATGCCGCTTTGCCTTCAATACCTTCTGTTCCCTCAGGTGCTGTCATAGCAAGAGCTTTCCAGTGGTAAAAAAACAGTGCGGCCTTTGTCGGCCCCAAATGGCGCGCTCACATTGTGCTTTTTGACAGTTTGTGTAGGCTGTTGCTAGCAACAAAGGGATGGCCCGGTCAACTGATCTTGTTTTACCGTTGTCGTTGTCGAAGCCTTGTCGTTGTCGTCATCGCGGCTGCAAGAGCTTTCCAGTGGTCGAAAAATATTGCGGCCTTTGTTGGCCCCAAATGACATACTTTTGTTGTGCTTTATGTCACAGCACAGTGAATAGCTGCAGCCAACAAAGGGTTTTGTTTGACCAGGATTGATGGATCTGGATTGACCTAAGGGGAGGGAGATCCCAGAGTAGTATAATCATACAATACTGTATAGAATTTATCCAAAAACTACGCCTAAGTAATTACTCAGGGATCTGTCCTTGCTTCTAAGTAATTACTCAGGGATCAGTACCGGACCTCCTAGTAATTACTCAGGGATCTGTCTTCGCTTCGCAACCTTATTCGATTGTCTGTTCCAATAGAATTGGGTACCCGATGAACTCTTATCCGTTTGTCTGAGTCTCCCGTTTCTGTCTCCCCGCTTCAGCAATATTCGATTGTCCAAACTCTACGATCCGCCTCCTAGAAAACCCCTACGTCAAGCGGTACATGAGGGGTTCATATCCCTAAGTCTATCTGACAAGTCTATAATCTTATGTTTTTACGCCTAACTGTAAGGGCAGCAAGATCCCAGAGAAGCAGGGTCATACCTAGCTGTATACAATTTATCCAAAAACTATTTCCAAGTAGTTGCTCTGGGATCTTCAAGTTGGTTTGTCTTTTGCGTAGGTAACTGCTCCGGGATCTTCAAGTTGGTTTGTCTCTTGCTTGTTCTGTAAAGTGGACATGCTTGTTTTCGTATCCTAAGGGGAGGGGTATCCCAGAGTAGTAACTATATACCTCGCTGTATAAAATTTATCCAATAACTCTTCCTAAGTATTTCCCTTGGATAGCAGGGTTTCCCTCTGGGATGTCTAAGTAATCCCTCTGGGATAGCAGGGTTATGCTCTGAGATATCAGGGTTTTCCTAAGGGGACGGAGAACCCAGAGTAGTACTTTCCTACAATGATGTCTAAAATCTATCCAAAAACTCCTCATAAGTTAACCCTCTGACTTCACAGTGGGACATATAAATATTCCCTCTGAGTTCACAGTACGACATATAAGTATTCCCTCCCAGTTCACTGTCTGATGTTGTAAGTAATTCCTCTGGGTTCAGTGTCCAACAACATACGTAAACCCTCTTGGTTAACCTGGAGAACAATACTTCTTTTCTAATGTAAAGCAATAAAATCTTTTTCAAATCCTTACTAATGTAAAGGGACGCTGTGAAAACACCCTACCGAAACACCCGCCTAATCAAAATTTCTGGCTGGCAGTGATGGTGTATGATGCAATATCCAAAACCTAACGGTCCGTCCAACATTTGGAAATTTCTAATTTTCACAGTCATGCAACCAAAACAACTTCAACATTCAAATGATAGGCACACCCATTAGAAAGAGATCTAGCTAGCAACTCCAACAAGCTGCCACAGACAAGGCATTAATGTAGTCGGTGCAGCAATTGTCCGTTTTGGAGGATTTCTGGCCTTTGCACATGGCAAAGTGGGAAAACCGTACCGGAGTGGAAAGTTCCCCAAGGGGAGGGAGAGGAACTCCTGTTCTCTATAATTAAAATTAGAGAGAAGTGACGTTCTGAGGAATCCAATAGAGTAAAACTCTAACTATACAACATCTGCCCCATTCTGCCCCAGCCTAAGGGGAGGGAGAACCCAGAGTAGTACTTTCATACAATGATGTATATAATCTATCCAAAAACTACGCCTTAGTAATTACTCTGAGTTCACTATCTGACATGTAAGTAATTACTCTGAGTTCACTATCCGCCATGTAAGTAATTGTTCCGAGTTCACTATCCGACATGTAAGTAATTACTCTGGGTTCACTGTCCTACAACATAAGTAAACACATTTGGTTAACCCGGAGAACAATAGTTCTTTTCTAATGCAATAAAATCTTTTTCAAATCCTTACTAATCTAAAGTGACGCTGTGAAAACACCCTACCGCAATACCCGCCTAATCAAGATTTCTGGCTGGCAGTAACAACAGTGTATGTTGCAACATCCAAACGTCACTGTCCGTCCGACCTTTCCGAATTTCATCCTTCAACACAACTTCAATATCCAAAAGATAGGCACACCCATTAGGAAGAGTTCTAGCAACTCCAACAAGCTGCCACGGACAATGAAATAATGTAGTTGGAGCAGCAATTGTCCGCTTTAGAAAGTTCTGGCCTCTGCAGGAGGCAAAGTGGGAAGACCGTACCGGATTGGAAAGCTTCCAGGCGCAATATCTTCGATGGGATTTCCAGGAGCCGACGCAAGCGGCACAAAGGGAGCGGAAGTTCCGCAAAAGCGAGTTTGCGACAGGGTTTGAATGATGTTGAGAGAAAATTGGAACATGGCTGGGACAAAGCCCTAAGGGGAGGGGTATCCCAGAGTAGTAACTATGTACCTCGCTGTATAGAATTTATCCAAAAACTCTTCCTAAGTAATTCTTCTGGGATAGCAGGGTTTCCCTCTGGGATGTCTAAGTAATCCCTCTGGGATAGCAGGGTTTTGCTCTGAGATATCAGGGTTTCCCTCTGGGATATCTAATAAGGTTAAAGCTACTACTCTGGGATCCCTAACTTGCTGACGTCCGGCATACAGCCTTCACAGTCAGTTGTTCTTCCGCAAATTGTTTGTGTTGTGTATTCCCTCTGGGATATCATATCTTTCCCTTGGGATATCAAGTATTCCCTAAGGGGAGGGAGAACCCAGAGTAGTACTTTCATACAATGATGTATATAATCTATGCAAAAACTACGCCTAAGTAATTACTCTGAGTTCACTATCCGACATGTAAGTAATTACTCTGAGTTCACTATCCCACATGTAAGTAATTACTCCGAGTTCACTATCCGATTTTGTAAGTAATTACTCTGGGTTCACTGTCCTACAACATAAGTAAACACATTTGGTTAACCCGGAGAACGATAGTTCTTTTCTAATGCAATAAAATCTTTTTCAAATCCTTACTAATCTAAAGTGACGCTGTGAAAACACCCTACCGCAACACCCGCCTAATCAAGATTTCTGCCTGGCAGTAACAACAGTGTATGTTGCAATCTGGGTAACGGCAGTAGCCTTATCAGCGGACATTTTTTCGAACAGTAAATTAAATTCGACCACGTCACGATTTTCATCCTGACAGCGGACAAAGGCTTCGTACGGAGCGCAGAACAGGCTGATAGCAGTGCGCAAAGCGCGATCGCAAATAGCAGGATCGAGCTTTTCATTAGCCTTCTCGAGATCAGTAGGTGCAGGGATATTGCAGCCAAGGTGTTCGAGAATTGTAGGAACTGGGTCGAAATCCACAGGAATTATTTTTGGAGTCGATAATCCGAAAGGAGTTTGGTCATCAGAAAATACTGCAGATGGTGCGACGGTATGTCGCTTCCGTGGCGAAGAAGGAATCCTCGAACAACGTACACAATGGAATTTGTCGTGAGAGACGCCAATTCGTCGCGGAGATACTTCACCTCGTAACCAGCAAATTTCGCGAAATGAGCTTTGGTTTTCTGGGCGTAAACCTGAAAATCAGCTTGAAGCGCTTGAGCAGTCTGAATAAATTCGGCGGTCTTCGTGACTGCATGTCACGATATACACCAAGGTGACATGTCTCTAGGACAATCGTCATCTAAGGGTGATGTCGGAAGTGTGAATGAGGATGGAGACAATGGTGGAATCGTGGTATTCATGTCGGCCCTATTATACGACCCGTTGTATTCACGTCATCATCGAGGTCGTCCTGTATTGGAAGTCGCGGGAGCTGGATACAAGAATGGAGATTAGGAGACAGTCCCACAAATCATAAGGCAAGGTACAGACAGGATTGGGTACTCGCTGAGTGATTCTGTGTGGGATTTATATTTAGAAGAGATATTACTCTATGTGAGAGTAAGGTTATCTGGCACATGGTAAGAGGTCTTTCACTTGGGTGAACAGACTGGTTCTCATGGACTAGATGTAGAATAATCTTTCTCTCATTGTTTTAGAAAGTCATTGATCCAAATATTGCATTAGCATAGGTCCTCGTATCCGCTGTCTAACCCGTGGGGAGCGTCGTAAGCGAGTTGAGTTTTACAGTCCCTAGGCTCGCTTAGGTGTATCGCAGGTCGTTCGTAATAACGCCCAACCTTCGTTTACCAGACTTTGTCGACACTGCGTTTCCTGTCTTTCGTACGTACATTGGTTGTACTACGTAACAGATTAACAGTCTTGACAGCACGTCAAACCACTGCTGCTCATCCGCACAGTCGTTACTGGTAAACATCCCTTAAGTCTACTTAAGGCCGTTCTCAAATTTCCACGAGCTCCGTGAATTTTGAGAACTAAATCGCTTACATCCATTCGTGTTGTATAAGTGCCAGAGGTATCACTTAAGGTGATATTTATCGGCTTGTGTGACACATTGTTTGAAAGCCGCTTCCCTACTCCCTCACGCTAACTGGTACCGAGGACCCACTAGTACTGCTTCAGGGTCTTGTCGGTAAGTTACTCGTGGCCTCCCTACTTCCTCGGAGTCGCCGGTGCCGAACCCCCCTTGGAGTCTTCAGGGCTTGTCGGCAGGGCCGCTTCGTGACTATGGGTTGCTCTAGTCAGGTGAGGTAGAAATACCAATAGGCCTGAAGACCTCAGCCCTGATTCCGGTTGGGACGGACTTACTGCCCGGCTTAAAGCAGTGCGGGGGGGCTAATCAAACCCTCGTCAGTCCCCGAGGACACTACCTACGGAGGTAGAAGTGAGTGTACCAGTGCTAGCTTCGTTCACTGGTGTAGGGTCATACTAACGAAGTCCGCTATAGTATACAGCGAAGGACCCGAACACATAAGTAGTAATTTTCAAGAACCTCTATACCGTTTTGGCTTCTCAGGCCACTATGGTTCCTGCCACCCGGCAAATGACAAGTGTAGCCGTCTATGCCCATTTTCTGGACAATGTACTCCTTCTTCCCCAAGGACATCCTATTCGTCTTGCCTTTGATCAACAAGGATATGAATCGGCTGACGATCTCTTGTGCATCTTTGAGAACGAACTCGACTCTCTTGAGTACACTCCTCCTGCCATTCCTGACGGTCCCGAAAATCCGTCACGCATCCCTCTAATCATGGCACATCGACAGATCATACGTCACTTCCTACGTTGGCAAGCATCCTTAAAAGACCAAAAGGGGGCTCCTTTGAAGAACTCCGAGCTCGTTGCACTCAACAACGAGGACTTTGTCCTGTACCGTCGGTCAGCACTTGGCCAGGTTTCGACGGCCACTGCACCTGCCACTGTTCCCCCGACTGTTCAGAGTCCCACAGGAAAGACACGTTCGGCTGTCGAGGATTTCAAGCGTGGGATAAAACGTGATAAAACTCACTATCCTGTGCTCAAAGATGACCGATACTGGGACAACTTCTATCGTTCGTTTGTTGTTACTGCCGTAACACATAACGTTGACAAGGTTCTAGACCCAAACTACATTCCTACCGATCCTTTGGAAAAGTCCCTCTTTGAAGAACAGAACAAGTTTGTATATTCTGCTCTAGAGCATACTCTTCAGACGGACATGGGAAAGAACGTTGTCTGTGAGCACAGTTTTGATTTCAATGCCCAAGAAGTTTTCCGTAAAATCGTGAAACATTATACGGAGTCAGCCAGCGCAAAGATCAGTTCGTCTACTACTCTGGGGTATCTCACAACTGCAAAATACGGATCGTCATGGACAGGTACAGCAGAAGGATTTATTCTCCACTGGAAGAATCACTTGCGTATTTACAATGACACTGTACCTACTGGTGAGCAACTTCCTCAGCAATTGTGCCTTGGTCTTTTGGAGAATGCTGTTCATGATGTACCTGAACTCCGACAGGTTAAAATCACAGCAACACTCGACTTAGCCAAAGGTGGTAGTCCCATTAGCTACGATAGTTACCTCAGTCTCCTCCTTGCATCGGCATCGCTCTACGACAACGGTAATAATCTATCTAATTCTCGCAGTGGCAAGAACAAGCGCAATATCTATACTACTGAACTAGCCTATCATCCGACGGATTTTGAAAGCGAACCAGATGTAGACTATGATATAGATGTGTCACCGACTGCCATATACGAAGCCAATGCCCACGTCCGTAACAACAGTACCCGTAACCGTCCCCTGGCAACTAATCGCGAACGACCTTACATTCCTCGTGAAATGTGGAATTTGCTCTCTGATGATTCCAAGGCCATCCTCCAAGGTTTGGCTGCACCCGGCAAGCAGGCACCATTAAATGGTAGCCCGCCTCATCAAACGCTGCAGGCCAATACACACGAGACCATTGGCACGGAACATACCGCAACGGACACCTTCCATGATTGCGCACCTGAAACTGAATTACTCGCACATCTTACTGAGCGTGTCAGTCGCATGAGCAGCGGTGATATTCGTAAGGTACTCGCCGCATCACGTGACGTATCAGAAAAGCCCAAATCACTGCAATCTAACGTACTGCAATACCAAGTCTCTCGTCATACTACCAACGAGACTTCTGCATCCCTTGTTGACCGTGGCGCTAACGGAGGGCTTGCGGGTGGTGATGTCATTGTCCTGCTCAAAACAGGACGTTCGGCAAACATCACAGGTATCAACGATCATACCTTGCCAAACTTGGACATCGTCACTGCCGCTGGATGTGTTGAATCCCAAAATGGGCCCATCATTCTCATTATGAACCAGTATGCTCATCTGGGGAAGGGTAAAACCATTCATTCAAGTGCGCAGTTGGAACACTATCGTAATCATGTCGAAGACCGTTCACGCACGGTAGGGGGTAATCAGCGCATTGTCACTTTAGATGACTATATCATTCCCCTCCATATTCGACAGGGACTTCCATACATGGACATGCGACGCCCCACTGATGCTGAACTAGCGTCCCTCCCGCATGTTGTCCTAACCTCAGACGTCGATTGGGACCCCTCTGTACTCGACAATGAAATTGACCTTGCGACTTCATGGTACGATGGCATCCATGACTTGCCCCAGCCCCCATACGTTGAACCACGTTTTGATCATACAGGCCAATACCTTCACCGTCACATTTCTCTATGCGACTACCGTGATGACGCCATTGCACGTATCATGCAGTGCCAACAGCATCACGTCACACGTAATGTGCACGATTATGAAGCCCTTCGTCCTTGCTTTGGCTGGGTCTCTGCCGACACCGTTCGGAAAACCATCATGGCCACCACGCAGCATGCCCGTGAAGTCTATCACGCACCGTTACGTAAACATTTTAAGTCTCGTTTCCCAGCCTTAAATGTACACCGTCGTAACGAACCGGTCGCTACTGATACCATATGGTCCGACACTCCCGCCGTAGACAATGGTGCAAAATTTGCACAACTCTTCGTTGGCAGACGGTCTCTTGTCACTGATGCCTACCCCATGAAAACTGATAAAGAGTTTGTCAACACCCTTGAAGATCACATCCGTTTCCGTGGTGCAATGGACAAACTAATCAGTGATCGCGCTCAAGTTGAGATCAGTAAAAAGGTCACTGATATTACACGCGCATATAATATCGATCAGTGGCAGAGTGAGCCTAACCATCAGCACCAAAACTTCGCCGAACGTCGTATCGCCACCATCGAAGCCAATACGAACAACATTCTCAATCTTACTGGTGCTCCTGATAACACCTGGCTTCTTTGCGTGACATATGTTTGCTATGTCTTCAACCATTTGGCGCATGAATCTCTCGATCATCGCACCCCCCTCGAAGTGCTTACTGGTTCTACACCTGATATCAGTGTTCTCCTTCAGTTTCATTTTTGGGAACCGGTCTATTATAGAATTGAAGATGCGACATTCCCCTCTGGTGGTACCGAGCAACAAGGACATTTTGTCGGCATCGCAGACTCCGTCGGTGACGCTCTCACTTATAAGATCCTCAACGACCGCACCAACCGCATTCTATATCGATCTAGTGTTCGTTCTGCGGCCATTTCCGGGCAAACCAACCTACGCCTTGCGTCACAGGATGGGGAGAATGGTCCTAAGCCCATCAACTTTATCAAGTCGCGTAGAACCGAAAACCAAAATTCCTATGCCATTAAGGAGTTGCCTGGTTTTACACCTGATGATCTTATCGGTCGCACGTTTCTCACCGACACTCGTGATGATGGAGAGCGTTTTCGGGCACGAATCACCCGTAAAATACTTGACCCAGACAAGCCTTCGGATGTGACTTTTCTTGTCGAAATTAATGATGGTGAACACGATGAGATTCTGACATACAACGAGATTCTAGATAAAATTGAGACAGATCTAGAAAAGGAACTTCACGATACGGACCGACAGTGGAGTTTCAAGGACATCGTCGCGCACGAAGGCCCACTTCTACCACGCGACAAGAACTACAAGGGATCTAGATTCAATGTTCTAGTCAACTGGGAGACTGGGGAGTCTACCTACGAACCACTCGACGTTATTGGTGCTGATGATCCAGTTACTTGTGCTATCTATGCTAAGAGCCAAGGACTACTAGATACACCTGGGTGGAAGCAATTCAAGCGCTTTGCAGCTAGGGACAAGCAGGTCCAGCGACTTGTAAGCCAAGCACTTCAGCACTCTAGCCAGACTACTTCAGCCCACAAGTTTGGATACCAACTCCCACGCAATCATAAGGATGCCATTGCTATCGACATGTCTAACGGTAATAGTAAATGGCAAGACGCAGAAAGCACTGAGAGAGCCCAGCTTCACGAATATGATACTTTCGTTGACTACGGTAAGGCCAACATTGTCGGCAACCACGTTACGAATGCACCTAAAGGGTACAAGAAGATCCGTGTTCACACTGTGTACGACGTTAAACACGATGGTAGACACAAGGCCAGGATGGTTGCTGGGGGACACCTAACTCCCATTCCAATCGAAAGTGTGTACTCTGGTGTGGTCTCGTTGCGCAGTCTACGCATTGTGGTTTTTCTTGCCGAGCTCAACGGACTCAAGCTATGGGGAGCTGATATAGGTAATGCATACCTAGAGGCCAATACCAAAGAAAAGGTATTTATTGTTGCTGGTCCAGAATTTGCAGAACTTGAAGGACACGTGTTGGTTATCAACAAGGCCCTATATGGACTACGAAGTAGTGGGCTACGTTGGCACGAACGTTTTGCAGATACTCTTCGCGGTCTAGGCTTCACTGCCAGTAAGGCAGATTCTGACGTCTGGATGAGGGAAAAGTCCAACGTCTATGAGTATATTGCGGTCTACGTTGACGATATTGCTGTGGCAGCCCATGATCCTGGGGCAATCATACACTTGCTTAAGGAGAAATACAAGTACAAGCTAAAGGGTGTCGGCCCTTTGGAATATCATCTTGGTTGTACGTTTGAAAGAGACAAGGATGGTACCCTTTCCTATCATCCAAAGAAATATATATCACGAATGATGGAACAGTATGAGAGAATGTTCCAAGAACAGCCTAAGCAGTACGTGTCACCCTTGGAGAAAGGTGATCACCCTGAGCTAGATTCAACGCCGGAACTTGGTGACGCTGGTATCAAGCAGTATCAATCCCTCATCGGTAGTTTACAATGGTTGATTACACTTGGGCGTTTTGACATAGCCACAGCGGTTATGAGTATGTCTAGATTCAGGGTAGCACCTCGGCAAGGACACCTTGATCGGCTCAAGCGAATGTACGGGTACGTAAAGAAGATGAAGAGTGGTGCAATCAGGGTTCGAACTGACGAGCCAGACTACTCAGGGCTCCCAGATAATCCCCGCGATTGGGCTACTTCTGTGTATGGAAACGTTAAGGAACTGCTTCCTCATGACGCCCCAACGGCTCTGGGAAAACATGTCAGGCTAACCAGCTATGTCGACGCGAACCTATATCACGACATGGCAACAGGACGTTCCGTCACAGGCGTGTTGCACCTTATCAATCAGACACCTTTTGAGTGGTACTCCAAACGGCAAGCTACAGTTGAAACTGCTACATATGGATCTGAATTTGTCGCTGCACGGATCGCGGTCGAACAGATCTTGGACATTCGTACCACCCTACGTTTCCTTGGTGTTCCTATTATAGGCAAGTCAATTCTTTTCGGAGACAACCAATCGGTCATCATCAGCTCCACCGAACCACAATCACCGATCAACAAGCGACACAATGCCCTATCTTACCACAGGGTGCGCGAAGCTATTGCTGCTGGGATCGTAGACTTCCAGAAGGTCGTGAGTGCCGAGAATGTTGCAGATATACTCAGCAAACATTGGGGTTTTCAGCAGGCATGGCCGGTCCTCAAGCCCATGTTGTTTTGGCAAGGTGACCCATCAAAATGTGAGGTAAAGGCTTCCAACTCATCCAAGCAGGCCGATGGGGAGTGTCACGATATACACCAAGGTGACATGTCTCTAGGACAATCGTCATCTAAGGGTGATGTCGGAAGTGTGAATGAGGATGGAGACAATGGTGGAATCGTGGTATTCATGTCGGCCCTATTATACGACCCGTTGTATTCACGTCATCATCGAGGTCGTCCTGTATTGGAAGTCGCGGGAGCTGGATACAAGAATGGAGATTAGGAGACAGTCCCACAAATCATAAGGCAAGGTACAGACAGGATTGGGTACTCGCTGAGTGATTCTGTGTGGGATTTATATTTAGAAGAGATATTACTCTATGTGAGAGTAAGGTTATCTGGCACATGGTAAGAGGTCTTTCACTTGGGTGAACAGACTGGTTCTCATGGACTAGATGTAGAATAATCTTTCTCTCATTGTTTTAGAAAGTCATTGATCCAAATATTGCATTAGCATAGGTCCTCGTATCCGCTGTCTAACCCGTGGGGAGCGTCGTAAGCGAGTTGAGTTTTACAGTCCCTAGGCTCGCTTAGGTGTATCGCAGGTCGTTCGTAATAACGCCCAACCTTCGTTTACCAGACTTTGTCGACACTGCGTTTCCTGTCTTTCGTACGTACATTGGTTGTACTACGTAACAGATTAACAGTCTTGACAGCACGTCAAACCACTGCTGCTCATCCGCACAGTCGTTACTGGTAAACATCCCTTAAGTCTACTTAAGGCCGTTCTCAAATTTCCACGAGCTCCGTGAATTTTGAGAACTAAATCGCTTACATCCATTCGTGTTGTATAAGTGCCAGAGGTATCACTTAAGGTGATATTTATCGGCTTGTGTGACACATTGTTTGAAAGCCGCTTCCCTACTCCCTCACGCTAACTGGTACCGAGGACCCACTAGTACTGCTTCAGGGTCTTGTCGGTAAGTTACTCGTGGCCTCCCTACTTCCTCGGAGTCGCCGGTGCCGAACCCCCCTTGGAGTCTTCAGGGCTTGTCGGCAGGGCCGCTTCGTGACTATGGGTTGCTCTAGTCAGGTGAGGTAGAAATACCAATAGGCCTGAAGACCTCAGCCCTGATTCCGGTTGGGACGGACTTACTGCCCGGCTTAAAGCAGTGCGGGGGGGCTAATCAAACCCTCGTCAGTCCCCGAGGACACTACCTACGGAGGTAGAAGTGAGTGTACCAGTGCTAGCTTCGTTCACTGGTGTAGGGTCATACTAACGAAGTCCGCTATAGTATACAGCGAAGGACCCGAACACATAAGTAGTAATTTTCAAGAACCTCTATACCGTTTTGGCTTCTCAGGCCACTATGGTTCCTGCCACCCGGCAAATGACAAGTGTAGCCGTCTATGCCCATTTTCTGGACAATGTACTCCTTCTTCCCCAAGGACATCCTATTCGTCTTGCCTTTGATCAACAAGGATATGAATCGGCTGACAATCTCTTGTGCATCTTTGAGAACGAACTCGACTCTCTTGAGTACACTCCTCCTGCCATTCCTGATGGTCCCGAAAATCCGTCACGCATCCCTCTAATCATGGCACATCGACAGATCATACGTCACTTCCTACGTTGGCAAGCATCCTTAAAAGACCAAAAGGGGGCTCCTTTGAAGAACTCCGAGCTCGTTGCACTCAACAACGAGGACTTTGTCCTGTACCGTCGGTCAGCACTTGGCCAGGTTTCGACGGCCACTGCACCTGCCACTGTTCCCCCGACTGTTCAGAGTCCCACAGGAAAGACACGTTCGGCTGTCGAGGATTTCAAGCGTGGGATAAAACGTGATAAAACTCACTATCCTGTGCTCAAAGATGACCGATACTGGGACAACTTCTATCGTTCGTTTGTTGTTACTGCCGTAACACATAACGTTGACAAGGTTCTAGACCCAAACTACATTCCTACCGATCCTTTGGAAAAGTCCCTCTTTGAAGAACAGAACAAGTTTGTATATTCTGCTCTAGAGCATA
This sequence comes from Phaeodactylum tricornutum CCAP 1055/1, assembly GCF_000150955.2. Classification (NCBI taxonomy): domain Eukaryota; phylum Bacillariophyta; class Bacillariophyceae; order Surirellales; family Neidiaceae; genus Phaeodactylum; species Phaeodactylum tricornutum. The sequence goes on from NC_011699.1 coordinate 230,734, forward strand.
CTCTTCAGACGGACATGGGAAAGAACATTGTCCGTGAGCACAGTTTTGATTTCAATGCCCAAGAAGTTTTCCGTAAAATTGTGAAACATTATACGGAGTCAGCCAGCGCAAAGATCAGTTCGTCTACTACTCTGGGGTATCTCACAACTGCAAAATACGGATCGTCATGGACAGGTACAGCAGAAGGATTTATTCTCCACTGGAAGAATCACTTGCGTATTTACAATGACACTGTACCTACTGGTGAGCAACTTCCTCAGCAATTGTGCCTTAGTCTTTTGGAGAATGCTGTTCATGATGTACCTGAACTCCGACAGGTTAAAATCACAGCAACACTCGACTTAGCCAAAGGTGGTAGTCCCATTAGCTACAATAGTTACCTCAGTCTCCTCCTTGCATCGGCATCGCTCTACGACAACGGTAATAATCTATCTAATTCTCGCAGTGGCAAGAACAAGCGCAATATCTATACTACTGAACTAGCCTATCATCCGACGGATTTTGAAAGCGAACCAGATGTAGACTATGATATAGATGTGTCACCGACTGCCATATACGAAGCCAATGCCCACGTCCGTAACAACAGTACCCGTAACCGTCCCCTGGCAACTAATCGCGAACGACCTTACATTCCTCGTGAAATGTGGAATTTGCTCTCTGATGATTCCAAGGCCATCCTCCAAGGTTTGGCTGCACCCGGCAAGCAGGCACCATTAAATGGTAGCCCGCCTCATCAAACGCTGCAGGCCAATACACACGAGACCATTGGCACGGAACATACCGCAACGGACACCTTCCATGATTGCGCACCTGAAACTGAATTACTCGCACATCTTACTGAGCGTGTCAGTCGCATGAGCAGCGGTGATATTCGTAAGGTACTCGCCGCATCACGTGACGTATCAGAAAAGCCCAAATCACTGCAATCTAACGTACTGCAATACCAAGTCTCTCGTCATACTACCAACGAGACTTCTGCATCCCTTGTTGACCGTGGCGCTAACGGAGGGCTTGCGGGTGGTGATGTCATTGTCCTGCTCAAAACAGGACGTTCGGCAAACATCACAGGTATCAACGATCATACCTTGCCAAACTTGGACATCGTCACTGCCGCTGGATGTGTTGAATCCCAAAATGGGCCCATCATTCTCATTATGAACCAGTATGCTCATCTGGGGAAGGGTAAAACCATTCATTCAAGTGCGCAGTTGGAACACTATCGTAATCATGTCGAAGACCGTTCACGCACGGTAGGGGGTAATCAGCGCATTGTCACTTTAGATGACTATATCATTCCCCTCCATATTCGACAGGGACTTCCATACATGGACATGCGACGCCCCACTGATGCTGAACTAGCGTCCCTCCCGCATGTTGTCCTAACCTCAGACGTCGATTGGGACCCCTCTGTACTCGACAATGAAATTGACCTTGCGACTTCATGGTACGATGGCATCCATGACTTGCCCCAGCCCCCATACGTTGAACCACGTTTTGATCATACAGGCCAATACCTTCACCGTCACATTTCTCTATGCGACTACCGTGATGACGCCATTGCACGTATCATGCAGTGCCAACAGCATCACGTCACACGTAATGTGCACGATTATGAAGCCCTTCGTCCTTGCTTTGGCTGGGTCTCTGCCGACACCGTTCGGAAAACCATCATGGCCACCACGCAGCATGCCCGTGAAGTCTATCACGCACCGTTACGTAAACATTTTAAGTCTCGTTTCCCAGCCTTAAATGTACACCGTCGTAACGAACCGGTCGCTACTGATACCATATGGTCCGACACTCCCGCCGTAGACAATGGTGCAAAATTTGCACAACTCTTCGTTGGCAGACGGTCTCTTGTCACTGATGCCTACCCCATGAAAACTGATAAAGAGTTTGTCAACACCCTTGAAGATCACATCCGTTTCCGTGGTGCAATGGACAAACTAATCAGTGATCGCGCTCAAGTTGAGATCAGTAAAAAGGTCACTGATATTACACGCGCATATAATATCGATCAGTGGCAGAGTGAGCCTAACCATCAGCACCAAAACTTCGCCGAACGTCGTATCGCCACCATCGAAGCCAATACGAACAACATTCTCAATCTTACTGGTGCTCCTGATAACACCTGGCTTCTTTGCGTGACATATGTTTGCTATGTCTTCAACCATTTGGCGCATGAATCTCTCGATCATCGCACCCCCCTCGAAGTGCTTACTGGTTCTACACCTGATATCAGTGTTCTCCTTCAGTTTCATTTTTGGGAACCGGTCTATTATAGAATTGAAGATGCGACATTCCCCTCTGGTGGTACCGAGCAACAAGGACATTTTGTCGGCATCGCAGACTCCGTCGGTGACGCTCTCACTTATAAGATCCTCAACGACCGCACCAACCGCATTCTATATCGATCTAGTGTTCGTTCTGCGGCCATTTCCGGGCAAACCAACCTACGCCTTGCGTCACAGGATGGGGAGAATGGTCCTAAGCCCATCAACTTTATCAAGTCGCGTAGAACCGAAAACCAAAATTCCTATGCCATTAAGGAGTTGCCTGGTTTTACACCTGATGATCTTATCGGTCGCACGTTTCTCACCGACACTCGTGATGATGGAGAGCGTTTTCGGGCACGAATCACCCGTAAAATACTTGACCCAGACAAGCCTTCGGATGTGACTTTTCTTGTCGAAATTAATGATGGTGAACACGATGAGATTCTGACATACAACGAGATTCTAGATAAAATTGAGACAGATCTAGAAAAGGAACTTCACGATACGGACCGACAGTGGAGTTTCAAGGACATCGTCGCGCACGAAGGCCCACTTCTACCACGCGACAAGAACTACAAGGGATCTAGATTCAATGTTCTAGTCAACTGGGAGACTGGGGAGTCTACCTACGAACCACTCGACGTTATTGGTGCTGATGATCCAGTTACTTGTGCTATCTATGCTAAGAGCCAAGGACTACTAGATACACCTGGGTGGAAGCAATTCAAGCGCTTTGCAGCTAGGGACAAGCAGGTCCAGCGACTTGTAAGCCAAGCACTTCAGCACTCTAGCCAGACTACTTCAGCCCACAAGTTTGGATACCAACTCCCACGCAATCATAAGGATGCCATTGCTATCGACATGTCTAACGGTAATAGTAAATGGCAAGACGCAGAAAGCACTGAGAGAGCCCAGCTTCACGAATATGATACTTTCGTTGACTACGGTAAGGCCAACATCGTCGGCAACCACGTTACGAATGCACCTAAAGGGTACAAGAAGATCCGTGTTCACACTGTGTACGACGTTAAACACGATGGTAGACACAAGGCCAGGATGGTTGCTGGGGGACACCTAACTCCCATTCCAATCGAAAGTGTGTACTCTGGTGTGGTCTCGTTGCGCAGTCTACGCATTGTGGTTTTTCTTGCCGAGCTCAACGGACTCAAGCTATGGGGAGCTGATATAGGTAATGCATACCTAGAGGCCAATACCAAAGAAAAGGTATTTATTGTTGCTGGTCCAGAATTTGCAGAACTTGAAGGACACGTGTTGGTTATCAACAAGGCCCTATATGGACTACGAAGTAGTGGGCTACGTTGGCACGAACGTTTTGCAGATACTCTTCGCGGTCTAGGCTTCACTGCCAGTAAGGCAGATTCTGACGTCTGGATGAGGGAAAAGTCCAACGTCTATGAGTATATTGCGGTCTACGTTGACGATATTGCTGTGGCAGCCCATGATCCTGGGGCAATCATACACTTGCTTAAGGAGAAATACAAGTACAAGCTAAAGGGTGTCGGCCCTTTGGAATATCATCTTGGTTGTACGTTTGAAAGAGACAAGGATGGTACCCTTTCCTATCATCCAAAGAAATATATATCACGAATGATGGAACAGTATGAGAGAATGTTCCAAGAACAGCCTAAGCAGTACGTGTCACCCTTGGAGAAAGGTGATCACCCTGAGCTAGATTCAATGCCGGAACTTGGTGACGCTGGTATCAAGCAGTATCAATCCCTCATCGGTAGTTTACAATGGTTGATTACACTTGGGCGTTTTGACATAGCCACAGCGGTTATGAGTATGTCTAGATTCAGGGTAGCACCTCGGCAAGGACACCTTGATCGGCTCAAGCGAATGTACGGGTACGTAAAGAAGATGAAGAGTGGTGCAATCAGGGTTCGAACTGACGAGCCAGACTACTCAGGGCTCCCAGATAATCCCCGCGATTGGGCTACTTCTGTGTATGGAAACGTTAAGGAACTGCTTCCTCATGACGCCCCAACGGCTCTGGGAAAACATGTCAGGCTAACCAGCTATGTCGACGCGAACCTATATCACGACATGGCAACAGGACGTTCCGTCACAGGCGTGTTGCACCTTATCAATCAGACACCTTTTGAGTGGTACTCCAAACGGCAAGCTACAGTTGAAACTGCTACATATGGATCTGAATTTGTCGCTGCACGGATCGCGGTCGAACAGATCTTGGACATTCGTACCACCCTACGTTTCCTTGGTGTTCCTATTATAGGCAAGTCAATTCTTTTCGGAGACAACCAATCGGTCATCATCAGCTCCACCGAACCACAATCACCGATCAACAAGCGACACAATGCCCTATCTTACCACAGGGTGCGCGAAGCTATTGCTGCTGGGATCGTAGACTTCCAGAAGGTCGTGAGTGCCGAGAATGTTGCAGATATACTCAGCAAACATTGGGGTTTTCAGCAGGCATGGCCGGTCCTCAAGCCCATGTTGTTTTGGCAAGGTGACCCATCAAAATGTGAGGTAAAGGCTTCCAACTCATCCAAGCAGGCCGATGGGGAGTGTCACGATATACACCAAGGTGACATGTCTCTAGGACAATCGTCATCTAAGGGTGATGTCGGAAGTGTGAATGAGGATGGAGACAATGGTGGAATCGTGGTATTCATGTCGGCCCTATTATACGACCCGTTGTATTCACGTCATCATCGAGGTTGTCCTGTATTGGAAGTCGCGGGAGCTGGATACAAGAATGGAGATTAGGAGACAGTCCCACGAATCATAAGGCAAGGTACAGACAGGATTGGGTACTCGCTGAGTGATTCTGTGTGGGATTTATATTTAGAAGAGATATTACTCTATGTGAGAGTAAGGTTATCTGGCACATGGTAAGAGGTCTTTCACTTGGGTGAACAGACTGGTTCTCATGGACTAGATGTAGAATAATCTTTCTCTCATTGTTTTAGAAAGTCATTGATCCAAATATTGCATTAGCATAGGTCCTCGTATCCGCTGTCTAACCCGTGGGGAGCGTCGTAAGCGAGTTGAGTTTTACAGTCCCTAGGCTCGCTTAGGTGTATCGCAGGTCGTTCGTAATAACGCCCAACCTTCGTTTACCAGACTTTGTCGACACTGCGTTTCCTGTCTTTCGTACGTACATTGGTTGTACTACGTAACAACAAGACCCTCCAGCCGCCAGGACGCAGTTTTTGTACGCCGATTTCGCCGAAGTCACCGGAAAAATTTTTACTGACCCTACCGGCCGTTTTGTCACCACTTCAAGCTCCGGCAATGCATACATGCTAGTGGTTTATGACTACGATAGCAATTTTATTCATGTCGAAGCCATGAAGAACCGCACCGGTCCCGAGATTTTGAGCGCCTACAAGCGTGCTCACGCCATGCTATCCTCCAAAGGTTTGCGCCCCCAACTCCAACGCTTAGACAACGAAGCCTCAACTGTGTTACAACAATTCATGTCCTCTGTCGATATTGATTTTCTATTAGCTCCTCCTCACGTGCACCGTCGGAACGCCGCCGAACGGGCCATCCGCACGTTCAAAAACCACTTCATTGCAGGTCTGTGCAGCACAGACAAAAACTTTCCGCTTCACCTTTCGGATCGCTTACTCCCACAAGCCATCATGACTCTTAACCTTCTTCGAGGGTCTCGTATCAACCCAAATCTGTCATCCTGGGCCCAACTCCACGGCTCGTTCGACTACAATCGTACCCCTCTGGCTCCCCCGGGCATCCGCGTGCTTGTACACGAAAAACCGTCAATTCGCAGAACTTGGGCCCCCCACGCAGCCGACGGTTGGTACGTTGGCCCCGCCATGAACCATTACCGATGCTATCGCGTCTGGGTCAAGGAGACCACCAGCGAACGCATTTCGGACACTCTGACCTGGTTTCCCAGCCAAGTCAAAATGCCCAGCACCTCGTCTCGCGATACAATTGTCGCCGCTGCTCACGATCTTGCCCATGCTCTGGCACATCCCTCTCCTGCGTCGCCTTTATCACCTCTTTCGGTCAACGAACGCGAAGCCCTCTCGCAACTTTCAGATATTTTTTCAAAAGCCGCTAACCCAGTTGACTCGTCCCTCCCAGTTGCTCCCACGGCAACCCTAAGTCCGCCAGCTGCATCTACTTCTTCACCTCGTCAAGTCCGCTTCCGAAACCCGGTCACTGAATCACTTCCAAGGGTGCCGACCGCCACAGCCGCCCCTCCGCAGTCACTTCCGAGGGTGCCTCCCCCGGACTCCGAGGCCGAGACATAAAAGCTTGTCACCTGCAACCCTCGCCAAGCACGTTGTAGGGCCGCTCGCAAACTGAAAGAAAAAATTTCTGCTTCAACATCCGTCGTTCCTACCCAAGCAGCACCCGCACCCGTCGTACCTTCTCCCAAGGTCCCAACACCTCCGCACAGTCACGGAACTCGCTTGCAAGCCGCTCGATACCCAGGACACGCGTTCGACAGCGCCAACGCCGTCGTCGACCCCAATTCCGGAGCCACTCTCAAGTATTCAAAACTCAAAAATTCCGAACACGGCCCCGAATGGATTCAGGCCGCTGCCAACGAGATGGGCCGCCTATCTCAAGGCGTTAAACCCAACATGCCCACCGGCACCGACACGATGCATTTTATTCCGCATACCGCGAAGCCGCACGACCGCAAGGCCACCTACCTGAAGATCGTAGCGGCTATCAAGCCACACAAGGCCGAAAAATACCGCATCCGTTTCACCGTCGGCGGCGACCGTATCGAGTACAACGGACCCACAAGTACCCCTACAGCTGCCTTACCAGCCATCAAGATCCTCATCAACAGCGTAATTTCCACTGAAGGCGCACGCTTTATGACCTGCGACCTCAAGGATTTTTATTTGGGCACTCCTCTCCCCGTGTACGAGTACATGCGCATCCCTGCAGTCCATATACCGGACTGCATAATGGAACAGTACAAGCTTGCCCCTCTAGTTCACAACGGCAACGTTCTAGTGGAAATTCGAAAAGCAATGTACGGTCTCCCACACGCAGGCCGCATTGCCAACGACCGCCTCATCGATCATTTAGCTCTCGACGGATACCATCAGGCCAAGCATACCCCAGGCTTCTTCACCCACGAAACGCGCCCTATTTCATTTTCACTAGTTGTTGACAATTTTGGTGTTAAATACGTGGGTAAGGAACATGCCGAGCATTTACTACACTGTCTCGAGAAGCTATACACGGTAACGACAGATTGGACCGGTGCCCTTTACTGCGGTCTCACCTTTACTTGGAATTACAAACAGCGCCACGTTGACATGGCCATGCCTGGCTACGTCGAAAAAGCTTTACAACGTTTCCAACATCCGTCCCCAGCCCGCCCTCAACATTCCCCTCACGCGTGGGTTCCGCCATCGTACGGTGTAAAAATTCAGCTAACCAACGAAACTGATCTTTCTCCGCCGCTCGACAAGGCTGGCATCACTCGTCTTCAAGAAGTTATTGGTACCCTGTTATATTATGCTCGCGCCGTGGATTCAACCATGCTTGTTGCTCTCGGCACCCTCGCATCCGCTCAAACAAAAGGAACCGAAGCAACTGCCGAAGCCGTCACGCAACTCTTAAATTACAGCGCAACGCATCCAGACGCGACGGTACGATACCACGCCAGCGACATGCACTTACACGTTCACAGCGATGCTTCTTATTTATCAGAATCCAAGGCTCGCTCTCGCGCTGGTGGAATTTTTTTTCTAAGTTCTGCACCTACCGAGAACCCCAAGCCAAATTCCAAACCACCGCCATTAAACGGCGCCATACACACGCACTGTTCTATCATGAAGTCCGTTCTTTCTTCTGCAACTGAAGCTGAACTGGGTGCACTATTCTTTAACGCCAAGGACGGTGTGGAATTACGTACTACCTTGGAAGCTATGGGACATCCCCAGTTAGCTACTCCTATTCAAACTGACAATGAATGTGCATCAGGAATTGTCAACAATACAGTGAAACAACGAAGATCTAAAGCCATAGACATGCGTTTCTATTGGATTAAAGACCGTGTCAAGCAAGGTCAATTCAATGTTCATTGGAGAAAAGGAACTGATAATCTTGCAGATTATTTCACCAAGCATCATTCGCCATCACATCATCGAATAATGCGATCTTGTTATTTGCTTGATCTCGACCAAACTGCCTCCAACTCAAGTTTGAAACGAGGGTGTGTTGATAATTCCATTGGGCCTACTAAATCTTTCCCAATCCGTTGTGACAAGATTGATAGTACCAAAGAACCTATCACGGTTACATACAGAGCTTTAACGTCCTACGAACGTTCTAGTCTTCCCGTTTACATTTCAATCAAGTCATCGCCATATGAAACAGTCATTGGCGATTCAGCTGCATCATACAAACTCAATCACGATTCTCAAACTAGTCATAAATCTTATTAGTTCATCAATTTCCATCATTCGCGTTCTTGCGTTTGTAGAGCTCATCAATAGATTTAGCCATCGAACAAAGCTTCCCAGCATGCTCGTGGCGTATTGGGCACAACCAACGGTGCTGTTCTTTAGAACTCAGCCAACATTGAGACAAGCCTGTCGAACTTTGCGTCAGGAAACGCACAGTCAACAGCTAGAGATACCATCGGCGTACCTTTCCTAGTGTGAGAAGTGGTACGAAGCGCGTTGGAAGCCGACACTCTCGTCAAGGAAACGGATTGACAAACGTCAGACAGGGCCGATGGACCCATTCCAGCCGCACACGCAAAAGGTATGTTGCCCGAAACGTCGGCAGCTACAGTAGCGGACAACGCGGTCGTAAGCTCAGCATGCTCCGCCGATACTCCGGTGTGCCCGACAACTTGGGAGTGGACCAGCCAAGGGTGCGGCAAGGCCAGCAATTGCCATGCAGGTTTCCATCACAGTCTTCAAAAAGAAGATTTTTCATCTTGCGCCGCATTGCTGACCTTTGCAATGACAAGCATAGCAAGTCGCTGCTCCGTTAGTGGTCTCTTTTCCCAATTTGGTGCTATTTTGGATTGCTATATTCTAGACAAGGCTTGCATGGTTACCTTTCGCTAGTTCCACTTTTCCGTAGTCTTGTGATGCAAAGCAGACGAGAAGCGTGGGATTCACATTACACATGTATTTCAAACGGTGCCAGTATGTGATACAGCAATTGCGGGTGGGTCAGTTTACATCAACATTAAGCGCAGAGAAGAACAGAAAGATCACATCTCCCAGTGTCCAAATTGTAAAAAGGCATGCGCTGCAAGTAAAGCAATACTCATTAAGATTTGGTGATTATGGTTTGCCGAGTTTTAGTGGTGACTGTGATGGATTGTTCGACGTCCACAAGATACAACGTAAAAATAGAATCTCACAGTCAGCAGCTAGTCAACATGCCTTTAAATCTGTGTATAAAAGTCCATTTCTCAGCTTCTGCTTTGTTGTCGAATTTGCGGCCGTATTTTCAGGCAAAGCGATCGCCACAAACGCCTCAGGTAGAACAGCAGAAATGGGCGGTATCTTGTGAGTTGATTCCCTGCCGTCACCATCCCGCAAGCAATAAGGACACTCAATGGAATAAACGCCACCAGTTCCAACCAATCAATGGAATCAGTGATTGAGTAGAACAAAAGAAGAAAGACAGCAAATGGTCCTCCAATCCATCCACCCAGCTGAAGTACAGGATGGTCCAGCGCGAGGCCCATACCTAGTCCAATAGTCCCCATTACCTGAAATTGAATAGCTAAAACCAATTGCATCACAATGACACTATACATTCCCCATAGCAACATCTCTCGGACGGCAAGGCTGAGTGATGCCGTGCACAAGCATATGAATGTAAAAACAAGCAATACTGGACTCAGCATGTCTAGCCAAGTTTCGTCGAGCCAAGTTTCTTCCAGCCAAAGTCGGACTGCAAAGATAGACAACGCCAAGCAACCTGCTCCCGACTTTGTCTTGATGAATAGTAGGAGCACCAGCGCCGAAAGAAACAGAGATATTGCGGCAGCAACGAACCCAATGCCGCTAGTCCAGCGGAAACATCTACTTCCTTCGTTCCTCAAGGGTTGTTGAAAATCGGGGAAGGAAGTTGAGTTTGCAACTATAGTATACATCATCGACTGCGGGTCCAGCTGTATGATATGCAAAACCTCTTGATACGACGACCACTCATCAACAAATCTATCCTCTTGCAGCCTGATCCAGTATCGTCCATCGTGAGCTTTGCCAGCGGACCATCTAATCCGATTCCATTTGTCACTGTTTAGAAGAGTTGCGTTTCGAAATCCCTGACTTTTATCTTCATCTGATGTCACACATGCAACTGCTTGCTTTTTGTATTCATATATTTCCTCGTCGTCGTGTCCAGCAAACTCCGTATAGAGGAAACAGAATCCTTCCATTGTTTCACCAGAACCTTCGTTAATACTCACGAAGCTATGCGGTTCGTGGAGTTGACTGTACACAGTAAGATTTCCATTTACGTTGGTCGCAACTAGTGTTTCCGTATCCATATAGGAATCCCAACCATGATGTTCCTTTTCGGCCATTCTACCGCGAAAGTAAGTAGTTCCGTCACTCATATGAATGTATGATGATCCATCAGAATATGAATATCTCGGACTTGCCCATTCCTGTAACTCTTGCGGGATATTTTCAATCGAGTCAATATCAAATTCCACGGATTCACTTGACTGTGATGTGATGCTCTCCAAGCACATGGAAGATCCTTCGGAGCTGTACAAAAATATCAAAAGTGATAGCGTAGTCAGACAAGCAGTCACTGTGAGTGCCGTCAGTAGGTACAACAGGCTGACCAAGATTGGGACGGTCGGTTGCCGCGCTGGGTCCCTAAATAGATACGAGTCTATCTTTTGGGTCACCCGAGCGTGTACCAGGTCCAGTTCGCTGTAGTTCAAGTCCAACTTGTGCAACGGTGCCGTTCTTGTCCTGTTCAGATTCTCATTTGCGACTGGCCGTCCTTGAGGCTCTTCTTGCTGAGCCTTTTGCGCAAGCAATTCCATGCCCTTCTTGAGACGTACTGTGAACCAGTAAAAGACAATAGCATCCAGGCAAGCTAAGAGGGCTACCATCCCGCATTTGACAATCCATGATTGCAGTTCGAGCGCACTGAACTGCGCAAGCCCGAAATCCCTTCGCTCGTCGGAATCGAAGGCGTCGTTCATTTCAACGTCCGTCGAGTTTCCCACAATATATGAGGGCGAGTATTGTGGATTGTATAGGGTGATTAAAGCGAGAAGGATAGTGTTAACGAGGAGCAGACCCAACGGAAACCTGGCAAAGATCCACCAGAATCTCCATCCAGCAACAGGCGCCAGCGCCTCTTCTTCTTCGTCGTCGTCATCATCATTCTCCTCTTCCGCATCGTTTTCGACTGGTGTGTTCATGATTTCCAAGGTTTCCATCCGGCGTTCTTCTGCCTCGGAAGAAATTCCCGTGGCGCGTCTGTTGTGGCGGTCGGCAGCAGTTGACTCCGGTCCCGTAGTAAACGCGTTCATCATTTTCGTGTCGACGACGGGTGCGTGTATGCGATACGTGTATTTGATACGTAAATGCGATACGTGTATGGATGTTCCTTCCGTCCGTCGATAGATCCCGACAACTCAGAGTCGAAAGTGTTCTGCCTGGAAACGGAGCTATTACAGATTGCGTAGCAAGCACTTCTCTGTTGGAAGGATAGAAACGTAACCACCAAGAGTGTTTCGTACGGGACAAATGGAGGATCTTTGGTGAAATGCTGAAAGTTTCAAAGCCGAAAACGGACTCGGAAGTGAACGATTGTCGATGACAGATGCTGACAGCTACCGTGACGAACGCGAGATTGTTGACAGAATCCTGCACGAACGAGGGTACCGCAAATAGACACGTTGCAAAAGATACCTCTTTGGGGAAAGAAAGATCCACGTGCCAATTATAACACATTTTGACAGAAAGACGAGCGGCAAGAGTTCGATGGAATCACAGGTCTCTCTTGTCAGACAGGAAAAAGAATCAAATTCTGACGGAGAAGAATCTGCGAGCTCTTTGAGTCGTGAATGGGATGAGCTCGTGCTCTTTCGCAAATGGCGCAGGACCCACAGACGGGTCAAACGGGAATCGTCTCTACCCACAGTCAACACACGAAGGGCAGACTCCCAACGGTATCTTCCCGCCGACCGTGAGTTCCGTTTCGGCTCTGACCGACGCGAGTCGTGCATTGTATCCTTCTCTGTTACGTGGTGGGACTGGAGAGTATTCGTTGGCCGTAGATTTAGCCATCGAACAAAGCTTCCCAGCATGCTCGTGGTGTATTGGGCACGACCAACGGTGCTGTTCTTTAGAACTCAGCCGACATTGAGACAAGCCTGTCGAACTTTGCGTCAGGAAACGCACAGTCAACAGCTAGAGATACCATCGGCGTGCCTTTCCTAGTGTGAGAAGTGGTACGAAGCGCGTTGGAAGCCGACACTCTCGTCAAGGAAACGGATTGACAAACGTCAGACAGGGCCGATGGACCCATTCCAGCCGCACACGCAAAAGGTATGTTGCCCGAAACGTCGGCAGCTACAGTAGCGGACAACGCGGTCGTAAGCTCAGCATGCTCCGCCGATACTCCGGTGTGCCCGACAACTTGGGAGTGGACCAGCCAAGGGTGCGGCAAGGCCAGCAATTGCCATGCAGGTTTCCATCACAGTCTTCAAAAAGAAGATTTTTCATCTTGCGCCGCATTGCTGACCTTTGCAATGACAAGCATAGCAAGTCGCTGCTCCGTTAGTGGTCTCTTTTCCCAATTTGGTGCTATTTTGGATTGCTATATTCAAGACAAGGCTTGCATGGTTACCTTTCGCTAGTTCCACTTTTCCGTAGTCTTGTGATGCAAAGCAGACGAGAAGCGTGGGATTCACATTACACATGTATTTCAAACGGCGCCAGTATGTGATACAGCAATTGCGGGTGGGTCAGTTTACATCAACATTAAGCGCAGAGAAGAACAGAAAGATCACATCTCCCAGTGTCCAAATTGTAAAAAGGCATGCGCTGCAAGAAAAGCAATACTCATTAAGATTTGGTGATTATGGTTTGCCGAGTTTTAGTGGTGACTGTGACGGATTGTTCGACGTCCACAAGATACAACGTAAAAATAGAATCTCACAGTCAGCAGCTAGTCAACATGCCTTTCAATCTGTGTATAAAAGTCCATTTCTCAGCTTCTGCTTTGTTGTCGAATTTGCGGCCGTATTTTCAGGCAAAGCGATCGCCACAAACGCCTCAGGTAGAACAGCAGAAATGGGCGGTATCTTGTGAGTTGATTCCCTGCCGTCACCATCCCGCAAGCAATAAGGACACTCAATGGAATAAACGCCACCAATTCCAACCAATCAATGGAATCAGTGATTGAGTAGAACAAAAGAAAAAAGACAGCAAATGGTCCTCCAATCCAGCCACCCAGCTGAAGTACGGGATGGTCCCGAGCAATGCCCAGACCCAGGCCAAAAACCACCACGGGGTAAAATTCGAAAACCAGTTGCAGGATGATAACGCAGTACATTCCCCACAGCATCTGCTCTCGGACAACTAAGCTGGGTGACCCCATGATCAAGTAAAAAGCTGTCGCAATAATCAGCACGAGACTTAGCAAGCCTGCCAACGTTTCATCTATCCAAGTCAGAGTTGCAACGATAGACATAGCCAAGCAACCCGCACTTGATGGAATTTTCAAAGTTTGTTCCATTGCAAGAGCAAAAATAAACAGAAATACTGCAGCAGCACTATATCCAATTTCTTGGATCCGAAGGTTGCATTTTCCTTCTCTGGACCACACCGGTCGAAAGTCACGGGAATGGGTTTTATTGGCAATTGTTGTAGCCACCATGGTTTGTGGATTCACTCGTACTATTTGCACTTCTTGGATGGACCAAAAATGCCTATCTACTCCATCCTGGCGTACCCAGTACTCACCATCATAAGCTCTGCCCAAACATGATCTCAGTTCCTGTTGGTTGCTGCTGGAAAAAGTAGTGTTCCGAACTTCTTGATTGGCATCTTCTTTAGAGTCAATGCAAGCAACAGAGAAGACACTACTCGCGTAGGGGACAGAGGGGAAGATATCTATATCGTAGCCTTCCTGGACCACCTCCTTGTACAAGAAACAGAAGGAAGTTGATGTTCCACTGTTGTCTTCCAAGACACTTGCAAAAAACGTAGGGCTGCTCACATGGCTATACATGGAAACACTTCCATCCGCCTTGGACGCAAGCAGCCTTAGGTTTGAATCCCTGTCAGATTCTATAGAATGAAACCCGTTGATCCTCATACCATGGTAAACAGAAAGCATTGTAGGTTCTTGTATATATGCTGCAGACCCTCGGAAGTAAAGAGTCCCATCGGATAGACGGACGTATGTTGCTTCAACGGAGGATCCTTCGTTCGCCCAGTCTAGCAAATCTTCCGGGACACCATCTGTCTGATTGAATTTGATGACATTGGTGTCCCTTGCTGTACACAGAGACATTCCTTGCGCGCTATTTACAAATAACAGCAGCAAAACCGAAGTCAGAGAAGCCGTCGCCGCGAGTGCCATAAGCAGGTACAACAAGCTGACCAAAAAGGGAAACGTTGATTGCCATGCTGGATCGCGATGAAGATACGCGTCTACCTTTTGCGCGACTCGAGCGTGCACGTGGTCCAGTACCTTCAAATCCAATTGCGGGAGCGGTGCCGCTGTTCTCCATATCGGACTCTGCGTCTCGGCGCTTTGTGCTTGCGAGTCCTGTGCTTGATGCTCCCTCACTAGCAAGTGCATATCCTTCCGAAGAAACGCGGCGGCCAAGTACAGGAAAATGGTATCCAAGAATGCCATCACTACCACCCCTACGCATTTGACACGAAACCTCGTCATCATGAGCATTAACGAGCTCGTCTCCCAATCATCGTTATAGGTGTCTTGGTAGTCATTTTCTGGATTGTACAGGGACAGGAAAAGCAACACAACCGTGTTGATGAGGAGTAGAGCCAACGGGTACTTGGCAAAGGCCCACCAGAATCTCCAGCTGGCAATATGCCTCGAAAGCGGAAAACGAGCTTCGAAATTATCTGGCATCGACTCCTCCTCGTCCATATCTATGGCGTCCACGTCGTCGACGGGACTCCCCATGGTTTCCATCTGGCGCTCCCCGATTGCGGACGGACCACCGGCTGTGGACCTGTTCATGTGCTGTGTGGATCGACCTTATAGTAAATGTAAGTACCCTTGCGAATGCCAGTTCTGCGGAATTGGGTGGTAGGTGTTGGTCACGGATCCTTTCACTGGACAAGGTTCTTTTGCAACTGGGGAAGCGTTGTTGGTGGAACTCTTACTTGCGTTGGATGCGATAGAACTGTCCAGCATGATAAGGAATATACGAGAACAAAAACGCTTCGTTACACAGTTAAATCCATTGAAGCTTGTCGATCGTTACTGATAGTGGCACGTGTCATTCAGCCATTCATCGATGACTTTACACTTACACTTAAAGCAAGTACGTTGAACCAAGATCCCCCCGTTGGGTTTGGACTTAATAAATGGATAGTTCTCTACCGAAAAGAAGGGATGTCGTGTTCGTTTATCACAGTCAGTCCGACCAATCGATATACAATCCGCGAACTCTACGAATCGGGAAAGAAGAGCTCTGATCGTCCGCGCCCGCGCCTGTGCGACAGAATCCGGCCGGACGAATTGGTAGGGATTCGACTCCAACGTGAGTTGACAATTGGATAATCGGCGCTTCGACTCCGCCACAATCCTGATTTGATAGAGCCATACTGACCCGGATATGGGGAAGTAAGGTTGAGGACAAATGACCTTAGAGGACATCTCAGGATGAGATGCTAGGGTCATCACATTAGTCTAGTCTTGTGCACATCGGATGATGTGCTCACTTTCCTTTATTTTATTCTAAAGCACTCTGCAAGCTGTACTACTAGTCCTCTTGTGTGCTTTGTTAGACTTTGCCATGGCCATGCATTAGATGGTTTCCGCCGCAGCGGAATCATCGGTCAAGCGACAGGACAACGATGAATGGAATCATAGTCCAAATATTGTAGTGCCAATGAACAGAGCACCACGTGGATATTAAAAGAGTTTATCAGAAACCCATTGCATACACCATGCGCAAAATTACCCACACAGCTCTGTGCGAGTGGATTGGTACCAGGCGCTAGACTGCACTGAGTTTTTCATCGGATCTGTAAAATTTGACAGTAGTGTCGCGCGTTTCGTTACACCTACCAGTGTGATCCGTGCAGTGGGAGAAAAAGAACCAGAACAGATCTTGGTTCGCGCCCAGTAGCGGCTTTTAAATCCGCGGGTACGATCAGTTGACAATTGATCTTGAAATCAGTTAAGTAAAATTCAGGTGGTTTCAGATGGTTGATAAAGTATAGCCACGCAATACTGCAATTTGCCACTAAGGTGAGCAATTGTCATAGCTATTGTTGTTGGAACATTCAACTAGCATATCAGTTGCGGTATAGCGTGCATTCCGTTGTCGGTCATGACGCGTGTAGCGCTGCTCATTATCCTCCCAGTCTTTGCTGTTTAGAACCCGTTAGTTTATCAGACCCAGCAATCATCGCTGGCGTTGCTCTCGCCAACGTTCTTACTTTACACAATTAATGGCCCGAGTTTGCAAGGCAACCGGTCCTACCCGGAAGGGAGCGACCGAAACGGTGCCGGAGGAGCGAGTGGAAGAAGAAACGCCCTTTGAGGCCGTTGAGTCGCCGTCCAAGGACAGTGACAATGAGACGCAACCATCGTCCATGGGCGATGACAATGACTCACAGTCTGAGATCGAGTCGTACAAGATTGATACCGACATTGATTTCAAGTACAACCCAAACTTTTTTGAGGACAAGAAAGCCCTTGAAAGTGTTCTAAGGAATACTATGGGATTTGGAGATATCCATGTGAAGTCACTCCAAAACGAAGGTTTGAAGACCGCAAATGATTTCTTGCTTATTTCTATGAGTGACATCAATGATCTTTGCGACAAGCTTTTGTTTGCAACAGTTTACAGGGCTCGCCTACGGGCATCTGCTACATGGTTACGTAGTCAACCCGACAACGTAAATATTACCCAAGAATGGACAATTCCAGTTATGCAATTGGAAATGCAGATGAAGGCGCAAGCGTCTCCATTTGGAATCTCCGAGACCAACAAAACAGACAAGTCAGTCTCCAGTCTGGTGCCTGATCCCTTTGATGGTACACAGAAGAAGTGGCTCGCCTTTCAATACAGTTTTGAGGCATGGGCCGGAGCAAGTGGGCAATCTTTTGATGCCTGCATCTCACATGACTCGGAGCGATATTCCCGTTCAGAACCAACAGCGACCTACAATGACATCAATGACGAACCTGATTCATTTAAATATGACTGGAACGTTAAGTCAGTTCGCAATTCAAACATCTTTTTTTATGCTCAAGTCGCTCACAAGCGGCGGAGATGCATGGGGCCTTATCGAACCTTACGAGGTTTCAAAAAATGGCCGTCATGCCTGGATCGCCTTGTGTGCATTCTATGAAGGGGCCAGTCAGGTGGGCTTAACCACAGAAGAAGCTCGCACTACAATTCTGACATTGAAGTATACCGGACAATCCCGGAACTTCACTTTTACCAAGTATGTTCAAAAGCATCATACTGGTAACAACATATTGGCTCGCAACAAAGAGGCCTACACGGACTCACAGAAAACAAACTTTTTCCTACGGGGAATTGTTGATCCTGAACTTATGGCATTCAAGGCAGCTGCTGAAGCTAACCTAAATGAATGGAAGTTCGAATGCGTTATCACGTACATGCGTACTCAAGCCGCCAAGCTCACGAGCAAGGACGGTAAGGATTCCCGAAACATTCGTCAGGCTACAGGCTTGTCGAAAAACAGGAACAACAAAAACAACCGGCGCAAGCGCTCGGAATACCAAAGCCAAGGCAAAGGTAACAAAGAGTCGGGCAAAGGAAACAATGCTCCTAGTACTCAACTCCGCAAGGACATCTGGGATGAATTGTCTCCCGGGATAAAGGATGCCATCAAAGCGGCAAAGCGTAGAGCGTCTACGGACCCGCGCACGGCTAAAAGAGCCAAGACTAGTAGTATGGATAACTCAAACGCAAGCGTTGAGTCCTACTCGCCTGATTTCAGGTCAATGTCTACTGAAAACTCATCAACTTGAATCAGATTCGGCACGCCGGACATCAGACTGATGACATTCCGAAGTTTTTATCCCAAGGGAAATCTCTTCACGGAATTGAAACAATTGATGGCAACTACATTCTTTTTGAATTGAAGGGACGCACATCATTGTTGTACTCACGAGTACCTACTCGCCATGAGCTTGAGAACTGCCTGCACATTGATCTTACATCTGATCAACCCTGGGATCCAAACAGCAAAGACTGGGAGGATAATGAGCAGCGCTACACGCGTCATGACCGACAACGGAATGCACGCTATACCGCAACTGATAATGCGGATGAGGAGAACTTTTACCATGGGTATTTCTCTCTCCCTGACTCTAAGGAGTTCCCGGTTCTACCGGCAAACAATAATGTTATGAACCCACATGATTTCGTACGCGAGATCAAATATGCTACTGCACGGGTTTCAAAATCTAGCCCACGGGATCTAGATGTCGATCGAGACAAACTTCGCCGCATCCTGGGACATGTTCCTATGGAAGTAGTTGACCAAACACTGGAAGCTACAACACAACTTGCGGAACGCTCTGGCAAAATGCCACTGCATCGACGTTTTAAAACGAAGTTTGAACAATTGCGATACCGCCGGTTGAAGTGTACGTTATATAGCGACACTTTCAAAACTACTGTTAAATCCTCCCGAGGACACACGCATACCCAAGGGTTTGTATGTGGTGATTCTTACTTTGTATACCACTTTCTTATGAAAGCGGAATCCGAAGCAGACCAAGGTCTTGCGTCAATTATACAAGATATAGGAATTCCGGCACAAATTCACACCGACAACGCAAAAGTGGAAACCTTAAGCAAATGGAAGAAAATCACTTCCGGTCACTGGATAAAAGTCACAGTCACGGAACCATACTCACCGTGGCAAAACCGTTGCGAACACGAATTCGGTGCGGTTCGGATCCAGACACGACTTGTTATGGAAACGACACAATGTCCAGAACAGCTTTGGGACTACGCGATTACCTACGTGGTAATTGTGCGTAATAATACCGCTCGCAAAGCCTTAAATTGGCAAACGCCCTTAACGGTTATGACAGGTGACACGAGCGATATTTCAGAATTGTTGGATTTCGAGTTCTACGAACCGGTACAATATTTTGACAATCCTGAAATTAAATACCAACAAGCTAAGGCTAAAGTTGGTCGGTGGCTTGGTATTGCAACAAATGTTGGACAAGCTATGTGCTACTATGTCCTAACAGACAAAGGAACCGTGATAACGCGTTCCACAGTCACACCACTTCACAAAGTTGATTTGACTGCTTTGCAAACCTCTCTTACAGCTTTTGATGCTATGATAAGGGAGATTTATCAGCCTACTGATTTTGCTCACAGCACTAAAAAGCAAGCTGCCTCGTTACGACGAGATGAAGCAATGAAGGTTGCCAGAAAAACTGGTGAACCTGAAGATCCAGGAGTCCGTAACAGACATGTTCTGTATGACTTAAATGAGGGAGCCGACCATGACCAAGTGGAACCAGGACTATCAGTTGATGATTACTACGGTAACGACGACGAAAAAGAGTCTGGTTCGTCGGATCTCCTTGTCGGCAGCGAAGTACTCCTTACTAAGGGAGGTATACAACATCTAGGCAAAGTCACCAAGCGTGATAAAAATGGCCAGCCCAAGGGCTCAAACGAAACAACCAATTATGTTGTCGAGTTCAATGATGGTACTGAAGAGATTCATGGATACAATGCTCTGCTTGACGCTGTGTATAAGCAAGTTGATGATGATGGTAATGAATGGTATACTTTTGAAGATATTGTTGACCATCAAAGGCGCCCACGTGGCGGCCGAGGACGAACGAAAGGTTGGTTCCTCCGTGTTAAATGGGCCAATGGTGAATACACCTGGGAGCCTCTTACCTCTTTAAAGGAAAGCAATCCTTACCCAGTTGCAAAATATGCAGCGTCAATGAATTAATGTCGGAAAAAGCTTTCTCTTACTGGGCACCATTGGTACTGACAAAGGCTGATAGGTGGATTCGCGCTGCACGCACGCGAAAAAAGAAGAACCGATACAAGTACGGTATAGAAGTTCCAAGGAACGTTGCCCACGCTTACGAGCTGGACAAACAGAATGGCAATCATCTCTGGGCTGAAGCCATCCAAAAGGAAATGGGCACGCTGCAGAAGATGGAGACCTTCACTATCCTATCGAAGGGAGAAAGAGCTCCCAAGGATTAAAAACGCATCCCCATGTGGATTATTTTTGATGTCAAAATGGACTTCCGACGTAAGGCACGCCTTGTTGCTGGAGGCCATGTGACAGACCCTCCCACTGATGATACTTATTCCAGTGTTGCTTCAAGGGAGAGTGTTCGACTAGGTTTCTTACTTGCCAGTCTGAACAATCTTGATCTTGTCTCAGTTGACATCGGTAATGCTTACGTCAATGCCGATTGTCGTGAAAAGGTCTATGCAATTGCTGGCCCTGAGTTTGAAGAGTTCGAGGGACGGACAGTCATCATTGCTAAGGCTCTGTATGGACTAACAGTCGCGGACACCATAAAGGGAACATATTTTCCCGTTATAAAGCTATCTATATATGCACTGATTGTACTGTTAGAAAGCTTGCTGAGGTATTTCGGTGATCTCCGACCCTTGTTTAGATACCTATATAAGGCCCTAAATATGCATAAATAACCCGGAAACTAAAGAGAAATTAAACTGGTACTATGTCTTCAATGTCTCCGTTCTCCATGGAAACGGCTTTGTTAGCCGCACCAAACACATCCTCTACATCGTTTTTCTCTCCGCTTTCTTCAACAATACATTGCGTGAGTATAGAAGAATCCAATACATTGCGAGAGTAAGATGAATAAAGGGGAAAGCCTCGAAAGGCCCCGATTGTATTGTAATTAATTGGTAACTCAATTGGTTTGACCTCGACTGAATTTAGAATTGAGAATTGTGTGTAGAGACAAATATGGATGTAATCTTTTTGAGTGCAAACAAATCCCTTGGAGCTCCCTTAGGAGTCTCAGTAGAATCAGTACTACTCTCCACGGATAGTCACATCACTGGGATAGTAATGTTCTGGTCAATCGTATTCAAGGAGACCGTAGCCTCTGTACTGTCTTCTATGCGTTGATCCCGCAGAATCCAGATGACTGCAAATGAATGCAAATGAATGCATATGAATGCAAATGAATGCAGATGAATGCAGATGAACATGAGACCCTTTGATTGTGTGCAGACTTATCTGCTTCGATTCAATCCCAGTTTGTAGATGTGAAGAAGGTATTTTCTTTACCTCTCAAGGGACGACCATAATAGAGAAAATCGCTTATGTAAAGATGATTTCTTGGTCGGCAAGACATGTTATCATGCGTGTCATAACTGCTGCATCCTTAGATGCACACACATGTCACTTCGCACTGCCTTCGCAAATGACATTTCGGTATTGACCCGAAAAACATTGTCTCTATCCGCAGCGTCGTACAGACGACGACTGGGACAGTAATAAGGCTGGCAAACATGGCCAATATTCAGAGATAGGCACTATGCTAGTTGAATGTTCCAACAACAATAGCTATGACAATTGCTCACCTTAGTGGCAAATTGCAGTATTGCGTGGCTATACTTTATCATGGTCGCCTGTGGTCAATACTTCGTTAATCTATCTCTCGAGTTTTCCCCTCCTTCAAAACGATTATACGAATCACAAAAGTATCTTAACCGATGCGTTCCTATTTGACTTATGATAATTTCAGTCACAATGACTGGATTACAGGGTCGGAATGACCTGTGTACTTATCAATTTTGTCACCAGTCATTCGCAATTTTCAGTTTTGTTGTTTGAACTTGTCACTTTTCTGAAAATTCATCCGAAATTTTTCCGAAATACCGTATCCTACCGTTTACTCAATTCCCACCGTTTCCACCGTTTACCATGGCTGATGCTGATGCTCCCAATGCTCCCGAAGCTGGTCTCGCTCCGGCTGTTGCTGCCAATGCCCCTGGTATTGTTGGTGACGCCCAAGCTGCCGCTTACGCTGCGTTTGCTGCTGCTGAAGCTCAAATGGCGAACGCTCTCGCTGTTCTTGCGGGGGAAGCACCCCCTGATGCTCAACCCTTTCCTCCACCTCCGGGAGTGGCCGACATTCCAGTTGGCCTCCCTCCGGTTGTGGTGGATGCTCCTCTCATTGATCCGTACGACAGTCTTCTCATGAGGGCTGGCATGAACTACGGAACTCGCAAGGCTTTTTCTAAGGAGGGCTATGGTTTGATGTCTGACTTGGTTACTCTTAACCAGAAGCGACTTGAATCCCTCATTGATATGATGAACAAGAAGCATCGCGGTAAATCCTTTCAAGGCGCAATTCCGTTGGGCCTGAACCTTGTGGCTGAAGACCTTGAAATTGATATTGGCCACAAAACCAAGACCACTCTCAAAGTTATTCTCCATTGGGCGGACCTCCAGAAAAGTCTTGGATTAGACGTGAATGCCGAGGATTATACCAATGTTGTTGGTCAGCTTGCCCGCGAACGTATGGATGAAGAGGAGAAGATTCTTGAGGCGGCCAAGAAGCTTACGCCTTCTAAGCCAACAACCCTCAAGGATATGACCAAGTGGCGTTCCTTCTTTGAAAACTGGAACTCGTACATGAGTCAGTGTCGCAGTGCTGCGGCTATCCCTCTTTTGTACGTTTACCGTACCAACGAGCAGCCCGAGACCGCTTTGGTCGGAACCTATGTGAATATGGATGCCTATTTGGTTGCCCAGACAGTACTGTCTGGTTCCAACTTTGAGATTGATAATCAACGGGTTTTTGACGAATTCAAGGAAGCAATCACTACAACCGGACCTGGTTGGTCTTTCATCAAGACGTACAACCGAAGCAAGGACGGTCGTGCTGCCATTTTGAAATTAAAGGAACAGGCAGAAGGAACATTAAACGAGTCCGTTTGCCGTGATGATGCCATCAAGATCCTGTCAACTACGACATACAATGGTCCGAGTCGTAACTGGAATATTGATATGCTGTTGCAGAAATTTCAGTATGTTATCTCGGAATTGGTCGAAATTGACGGAGTCGCGTTGCCGGATGGGCAGCTTGTGACTTATTTGGTCCAGGCATTGAAGGACCCAAGTCTGAGTTATGTTCGTGACACAATTCGCACCAATGCAACTTATCGGAACAGTTTTCCGGAAGCGCAGCTTTTTGTGAAGACTTTTGTGTCTTCGTCCACGAGCAAATCCGAAAACACGCCTTGACAGGTCAATGATGTGCAAACATCAGGTAGTGGGGCCTCCGGTGGGAGTATGAAAGGAGGTACCGGGAAAGGAGCCAGCAAGCCGACTCCCTTCAAGGGTGCAGTCACGGCTCGCAGTTATACTCCGGGAGAATGGAAAAGTTTGTCCAAGGACCAACAGGAAAAAGTGCGATCGCTGCGTAATAAAAAGAAGCAAGGAGGGAAACCCGAGGAATCAGAGAGGAATGTTGACAGTGTAGCACGGGATGAGCCTGTGGACACTAAGGAAGTCCATACCAGCCGTGAAATGGAACCAACTTCAGATGCGGCTGGCCTGCAATTTGGCCGTGGTGCGTATAAGAAATCGGTCGGATTCACTGCAGACACCGCTTCTCCTTCCGAAAACGGAACGAAGAAGCAGAAAACGCATCACAATGCGTGAAACGCGGCACCCAATGCCAGTGTTTCGGGGACTAAGCAATGCATTTTACCAGATTGAGTGATATTGAGCCTCACCTCTACACGCAGCATTTGTGATCTCAACGCATGCACTCATCTTGGTGAGGGCCGCTGTGAGTTGGATTCACATGCAGACACATGCGTGGCTGGGGCAAACACTGTCTTGATTGGTGAATCGCAGAAGTCCGTAACTGTGCGACCTTTCTCCAGTGAATATTCTGCACTGAAGAATATCCCCATTGGAACGGTTGCCACAGCTTACACAGTACCAGAAGACGGGAGAGTGGTGCTTCTTATTATTAATCAGGCCCTATTCTTTGGGGACAGATTGAAAAACACCCTATTGACCCCCAACCAGATGCGAGACTTTGGCATTGAAGTTGACAATGCCCCTCGGCAGTACGTCGCCAACTCCAAGCACTCTTTGTATGTTCCTGACTCCCAACTTCGGATTCCGCTGCAGCTGCGCGGTATATTCTCGTTTTTGGAGTCGCGGAAGCCCACGCAACAGGAACTTGACGAGTGTGAGCACATCATACTCACCTCTGATGTGCCGTGGGAGCCTTGCTCAGCGGACTTTGCCCGTCGAGAAGAAGAGGCCGCTAAGAGAGACCGGAGCGTATCATTGGTAGACACAACGGGACTTTCCACTGGCCACGCAATCCTATCAGCACACCCATATGGTATACGAACTGTTGCGGCTTCGCAGCGAATACTTGAGACTTTTTGTTCCTTGACAGAGGTTGAATTGTGCGAGACAAATCTGGCGGACCGCCTTATTGCCTGTGTTAATGTTGCGTCGGATGATTACTGTGGAGACGGGTTGGACGGTAGAGCTGACTTGGATGTGTACCCGGACTCAGAAGACTTCACTCGTGTCGTCTCAGGTATGACATCAAGCGAAAGACGGTCAGCGTTGACAGCTGAGGTTTTGTCGAAGCCTTGGAATATTGGCCTGGATTCGGCCAAGCGGACTCTGCAAGTAACAACGCAGAAGGGTGTGAAAACGGTGATGCATCCCTTGACCCGACGGTATCGTACTCGCCAATCGCATTTACGATTTCCCACCATTCGGACCAAGGTTTACACCGACACCATGTTTTCGTCCGTGATTTCCATCCGCCAGTACAAGTGTGCCCAGGTTTTCACAACCAACATGGCCTATTCGCGTATTTACCCTCTGCAGACCAAGCAGCAAGCTCCTGATGCACTAATGAAGTGGATACATGATGTTGGGGTAATGAGTGACCTAGTTTATGATGGGTCTAAGGAGCAGGGAGGTGGCAAACATTGGAAAGAGATTGAGCAGCGTCACCATATCCATCGCCATGTAACGGAGCCACACAGTCAGTGGCAGAATCGAGCTGAAGGAGAAATTCGTGAAATTAAGAAGGCTGTTCGGCACCAACTGCAGGTTTCTCGTGCACCACAGCGACTATGGTGTTTTTGTTGTGAATGGGTGTCGGCTATCCGTCGATTAACTGCTCACGACATTCCTGCACTAAACGGTCGAGTTGCCACAGAGCTTTTGGAAGGGGACACCCCCGATATTTCTGAGTACGCGCAATTTGACTGGTATGAGCCTGTCTGGTTCATTGACCCAACTTCTGCTTTCCCTGAAATGAAGAAGAGATTGGGCCAATGGGTCGGAGTTGCATCAGATGTGGGACAGGCAATGACTTTTTGGATTCTTCCAAAATCATGCATCCCAATTGCACGTTCCTCTGTTGCTCGCGTCTTTCCAGACGTAGCCGCTACCGATGAATTTAAGGCTGACCTTGCTGAACTTGATCTAGCCATCGAAAATAGAATTGGAAACAGTAAAACTGCAGAACAAAACCAGGTTATTGATGGTCAACTTGCAAATGTAATTTCGGGTCCGACTGATGACCTGTTTGAAGGGTATGCCGATGAGGACTTCCACCCTCTCGAAGAGGCTGCCGAAAAGGCCGAAGCCGACGATTATACGCCCGAATCTCTGGACGAATATCTGACTGCTGAAGTCTTACTACCAACTGGTGGTGAATTGTTGCGTGGTGTTGTAAAGGCTTGGAAACATGATGCTGATGGCAATCCTGTGGGGACCCGTCACAGCAATCCGATCCTCGACACACGTGAGTATGAGGTAGAGCTTCCTGACGGTTTGATCAACGTGTATGCGGCCAACATAATTGCAGAGAATATGTACGCGCAAATTGACCATGAAGGTCGTGAGTTTCTCTTGATGAAAGAGATCACAGACCATAAAGTTGATGGTAACGCGGTTCGCAAGGATGATGGCTTTACCACTGGTAAGAACGGTGAACGGAAACCTCGCATGACAACAAAAGGTTGGAAACTTCTTGTATCATGGAAAGACGGATCGACGACTTGGCTTCCGTTGAAGGATCTGAAAGAATCGAACCCAATTGAAGTAGCCGAGTATGCAGTTGCAAACAAAATTGTTGAAGAGCCTGCATTTGCTTGGTGGGTACGGCATGCACTTCGTGTTAGAGACAGGGCAATTAAAAAGGTCAAGTCGAAATACTGGAAGCGGTCGCACAAGTACGGCATTGAGTTACCTCATTCTGTCGGAGAAGCACTTCGTATCGATAAGGAAACGGGGACCACATTCTGGCGCGATGGAATTGCGAAAGAAATGAAAAATGTGATGCCTGCGTTTGAATTTCGCGACGATGACCGGATGCCGGTTGGCTACAAGGAAATCAAATGTCACATGATTTTCGATATCAAGGCCTTTTCACTACAAAGGAAAGCACGCCTAGTAGCAGGAGGGCACATGACGGATCCACCTAAAGATCCGACATTTGCTAGTGTTGTTTCTAGGGACAGTGTGCGAATCGCGTTCCTATTGGCGGCGTTAAATGACTTGGACATTCTTGCGGCTGACGTACAGAACGCATATTTGAACGCCAAAACAAAAGAGAAAGTCTGGACGCGCGCTGGAAAGGAGTTTGGATCAAACGCCGGACGACCGGTGTTGATCGTTCGCGCATTATATGGATTAAAGTCGAGTGGAGCTAGATGGAGAGACCATATGGCTGCAACACTACGTGAGGCGGATTATGTCAGCAGTAAGGCTGATCCTGATGTTTGGATGCGTCCCGCGACCAAACCAGATGGTTTCAAGTACTGGGAGTACGTTCTCGTGTATTCTGACGATATTCTCGCCATTAGCCATGACCCGAAAAGTACGATGGACTACCTAGAGTCCAAGTACACTCTCAAGAACGGTACCGTTGCGGAGCCAACAACTTATCTTGGAGCTGAGATCAAGAAGTGGCGCATTGAGGGTTCCGACGACCCAGCGAAGATTCGCTGGGCGATGTCTT